>NW_028318507.1:0-300000 GCF_062004578.1 Staurois parvus | reverse complement strand
CCCAGTGTTGAAGAATCCGAACAAATGCAAATAGGGTTGCTACGAACCTCACTTACTCCGGAAGAACGCCAACGCAGCCGACAGGGTAACCTGTGCCTCTATTATTGAGAACCCAGCCATTATGTACGAAATTGTCCCGCAAAGCTGCGGAAGTCTCTGACTACCCTGCCTGCTAAACTACCATCTGCAACCATCAACCCTGCTCACAATGCCATTTCTGTCTTATTCCAGCTTCTGGGAAGAACCCTGCCAGTGTCTGCTATCATTGGCCTGCAGCTGCTTTATTGACTCAGCTTTCGCCCTGCAACATCAGATACCCTTAAAAGCCAAAACGCAGAGACTGACAGTATACTTGGCTGACAGATCCAACATTAAATCTGGGGCAGTCACCTAGGAGACCATTCTGCTACCCACTGTAATACCTCCATCTGGCCACAAGGAACTACTATGCCTGGATGTTATTGCATCACTACTGTTTCCAGTTATCTTGGGAATCCCATGGTTACAGGCCCACAACCCCAGCGTGAATTGGGTATCTGGTGAAGTGGACTTTAAATCGGCCTACTGCCACAAGCATTGCTTACCTTAACTTCCTGCTCAATCTGTGCCCCTACTGTGTATGGACATTGATGATGAGGTATGCCAAATCGTTCCTGCAGCCTACCATGACTTCCTCAATGTTTTTAGTAAATGTGGTGCAGACACCCTTCCACCCCACAGACCCTACGACTGCCTAATTTAACTGCTACCCGGGGCCGAAATTCCCTTTGGTCGGATCTTCCCACTTTCAGAGCGTGGGTTGGAGGCACTGAAAGACTACATTGATGATAATCTAAACAAGGAGTTCATCCACCCCTCCACCTCCCCAGCAAGAGCAAGTATCTTCTTTGTAGAAAAAAAAGATCATTCCCTCCGCCCATGTGTAGACTACAGCAAGTTGAACAATATTACGGTTAAAAACAGATATCCCCTGCCATGCCATTAGTCCCAGAATTATTCCAAAGACTCAGGTCCGCAACTGTAATTACCAAGTTGGACTTAAGAGGGGCATACAATCTCGTACGAATCCGGGAGGGAGATGAGTGGAAGACAGTCGTCTGTATCAGATTTGGGCAGTTTGAGTACCTAGTCATGCTCTTTGAACTATGTAATGCCCCTGCAACCTTTCAGCACCTGGTAAATGACATTTTCAGAGACTTCTTAGATAATTTTGTGATAGTCTACCTGGATGACATTCTGATTTTTTCCACATCTATTGAACTTCACCGAGGACATGTGCAGAAGGTCCTTGGTCGCCTCAGACTACACAGACTATATGCAAAGCCTGAAAAATGCGAGTTTGAACGCCAGAGCATTCAATTCCTAGGATTAATTATATCCACTGAAGGCTTTAGGATGGATTCCCAGAAAGTCTCTGCCATCCTGAAATGGCCTGCACCATCTTAAAAAAAGGAATACAACGTTTCATAGGTTTCGCAAACTGACCAAACAAGGGGTCTGAATCTGTTGGACACCAGAAGCTCAAAGCGCTTTTGACTCATTAAACAGACTATTTACTTCAGCACCCATACTAAACCATCCAGATCCAGCACTACCCTTTGTGGTAGAGGTAGATGCCTCAGAGAATGCTGTTGGGGCTGTCCTATCACAGCGGCAAGGCCTGAAACTCTTACTTCATCCAGTTGCCTTTTTTTCCCGTAAGCTATCCCTTGCGGAGAGAAACTATGATGTAGGGGATCGAAAATTACTTTCCATCAAGTCAGCCTTGGAGGAAAGGAGGTACCTTTTAGAGGGAGCAGCACACCCCATTTTGATCTATACCGATCACAAGAATCTGGAGTACCTGAATACTGCGAGATGTCTAAAACCCCGACAAGCTAGGTGGGCACTTTTTTTCACCAGGTTTATATTTCACATTACCTACAGACCAGTCTCTAAGAATATCAAGCCCGATGCCCTGTCTAGGATGTTCAATGATCCTAAGGATCCTCCTACCCCTGATATGGTGCTCTCAGCAGGCAACTTCTGTCTTTTACAAACAGACATTTTTTTACAAATTCAGCAGGCATCTTTAGGGGCTCCTTCCCCACCAGGAGTAACTCTATACATTAGAGAAGGTTTACTCTGGTCAGGAGACAAGATCTTTGCACCAGAAAGTATCCGATTGGTAATTTTGGGGCTATATCATGACCATCCCCTGGCAGGACATTTTGGGGTCCACAAGACTTTAGACCTAGTGCTGCCCCTGTTCTGATGGCCTGATTGGGAGAAGGACTGCAAGGCTTATGTAAATTCCTGCCCCACATGTATATGTAACAAGGGCAACAGAAGCAAGACCTGGGGATTACTGAGGCCCCTACCAGTCCCTGTTCGACCTTGGGAAATTATCTCAATGGATTTCATTGTAGAACTGCCACCATCAGAGGGATGTTCGGCCATTTTTGTTGTAGTGGATCATTTTTCTAAAATGGCCCATTTTATTGCCATGAAGGGAGTACCTTCTGCAGCTGAGACTGCCCAAATCTTCATAAGAGAGGTGGTGAGGCTCCATGGTGTTCCAGGGAACATTGTCTTGGATCGAGGGGTACAATTCACTTCAAAATTCTGGAAAGCACTCTGTGAGAAGCTGAAAATGGGACTCTCTCTTCCACTTATCACCCTCAGACCAACAGGCAAACGGAAAGAACCAACCAGACCTTGGTACAATACATTGGCTGTTTTACGTAATTTTCCCAAGATGACTGGGTATCACTTTTACCCTTGGCCGAGTTTGTATATAGTAATTCAAAACACTCGGCCACGAAACAGTCCCCCTTTTTCTCTAATTATGGATTTCATCCTGTGTTTCTATACAATATAGTGCCTGAATCATCAATTCCAGCGGTCCAAAACACTTTTGAATTCCTTCAGCAAAACAACAAGGTTCTACAGGAGAAAATCACAAAAGTTCAACGGGACAATAAAAGATTCTTTGACAGGAAAAGGAAGGGGGACCTGGTCCTGGAACCTGGTGAGGAAGTATGGTCGTCAACAGCCAATTTAAAATTCACTTATCCCTCAAAGAAGCTAGGTCCCAAGTTCATTTGACCCTTCCCAGTAAAAAGAAAGATTAATGACGTAGCATACGAGCTTACATTATCGGAATCACTAAGGATTCACCCGGTATTCCACGTATCACTGCTCAAAACCTCTGTCTCTAACCCTTTTCCTGGCCAGGAATTGGGGCCACCTGAGCCACTGATCGTCAATGGCGAAGAGGAATATGAGGTAGAGACAATTATTGACTGTAGAAAGAGGAGGAACCAGCTCCAATATTTAATTAAATGGAAACAATATGGATCTGAAGACAATTCATGGGAATTGGAATCCAACATCCACAGTAAAGACTTAATCTTGGCAATCAGACACAGGCATCCAGAGAAAATGGCCCAGTTGGGCATCTGGAGGCTGCCCTTGGGGGGGGGGGCACTGTCAGGGATCGTCCCCTCGCCGATGCAAATCTATGCGCCTGCGCTGGATCCCTGTCAGCTGTGGCAGTGCTCATGGGAGCGTGCGGTTACACGCATGCGTACTGGCGTGCACGTCATCGCAAGGCTGGCTATTTAAATCACCAACACACTTTAGCCTATGCCTTCTGGTCTACAACATCCTGTACTCCATAACCTGATTCTGTTGCCTGTATCTAATCTGACCCTGACTAAGAAAGAACTCCGCTTGCACCGACCTGGCTTATCCCTGATTATCCGCTTGCCTGCTCCCTTGTACCTGATCTGCCCGGCTTGTCTGACGCTGCTGCATCTACATTCCTGTATCCGTACCTGGCCTGTATCCTGGTTACCGCCATACCTACCTGCTGCTGAAACTACGTTCCTGCATCTGCACCTGGCCTGTATCCTGGTTGCCCCTATACCTACCTGCTGCTGCACTTACACTCCTGCACCCGCACCTGGCCTGCACCTGGAGGTCTTCCGAGTCATCACCTGCCTACAGTCATCTCAAGACCCACCAGGCACTCATGCCACTCCTGGCTTGGTGCCCTCTGTCCCCACTATCAGGGGCTCTGAGCTGGAGTAGTAAGAGGACACCATCCTCTCCCCGTCAGGCTCCCCAACCAGGTACGTGACAGTTACCAAATAAACCTGGGTTTATATATTGAAAGGCATCGAATCTACAGACCAAGCTGGTTAAAAATATAATTTCCCCTCCAAGGAAAAATCCAATTAAGATGTTTGATCTCAAAGGGTTTTTCCCATGTAAAAAGTGTAATATTTGTAAAACAACAGGGATGAAAACTAGGAAAATAGAGAGCTTTATGTCACAGGTTACGACAAAAGAATTTAAGATTTATTAGTTCATAACATGCACTACCCCTTATGTGACCTATTTATTGGAAACTTCATGTAAACTTCAATATGTAAGCAGAACGACTAGGTCACTGTATAAAAGACTCAAAGAACATGTCTCTAATATAAAGAAGGGAAGAAGGACCATAATTTGTCCAGGCATTTTAGAGACGTCCACAAATGTGATCCAACACAATAACGATTTTGTGGAATAGATAAAGTGGAGGGACACTGGAGAGGAAGTAACAAAATTACAGAAATCTCTAGAAATGAAATGTTTTGGATTTTCCAAATGGACACTTTGAAACCTAAAGGTCTGAATGTTGATCTGGACCTTTATTGTTTTATTTCAGACACATAAATAGTTTTATTATATATTATATTAAATAGGGATTTAAGTCTAAATTTTATAGTTGTCCACGTCCCATCTCCCATACCCAGCTCTGGGATATTATCATACTGGTGGAGTGTAATGGTAATTACTATTTATATTCTAGATGGGCTTTTAGCTCAGTACAGAGATACCGTTTGGATGACGAGTTCTATTAGTTTCTAGTCTATTTTAGAATAGATATTTAGGGGATTAGGAGTAGTTGCCTTTCCTCTGGATTTTAGGTATTTTAGATGAACTTTTGGTATTTTAATACATGGTAATTGGGTTTTATTATAACTGTGTCTAGGTACCTTATTTGTATTTTTAAACTCATTAATTTTTAACCAAAATTGTATAGTTTTATATAGGGGTAAAATATTCCAATTTATTTGTCCACTAATAGATTTACGAGGTATAATATGCTATGGGGATTATTTATAGGATTAATTTGCATATAGTGTTCTGGATATTGTATATTAATAACAATTAATTAATTTATTTATATTTATTTATGAGATAGTTGGGAGATTTTTTTTTAATTATGTATTTATTATTATTCATCTATTTATCCAATATTTATTTGAATAGTGGATGGATAGTGCATATACAATTTAGATGGCGTTGCATGTAATATTATGCATTGCTGCTATTGTATGTAAGAAGTATATATGTGCTGGTATAGAGTGTTATGCCAGTTATGCCCCCCTGATATGTTTATAGAGCATTATACATACTTGCATTTATATACTGGCCCATTTGAGTTGGTGGTTTTCATTTATTTTATCAGTGGCCTAATACCCTATTTCAAGATGGCGCTATCGGTCTGTGCTAAGGGGAGGAGTAAGAGTATATAAGTGGCCGCCGGTCTGATGTACACACCCTTTGTGAAGAGGTCGGAAGTGACGAAACACATCAAGGACTTGACGACGGACATAGACATAGACCGGAAGTTGCAGAGTGGCCAACTTGATTGAGGTTTATTCACTGATTGCTGTTTTTTCTGAGGATTCATGTTCCCCACAATGGAGGATAATGCGTTTTACTACTGTTTTAATTGTAAGCATAACTTTAATAAACCAGACCCTTTTTCTAAGACTTACTACACTATAAGGATCTTGTTTTTTAACCCATGTCGTGATGCCATATGGAGATTGAACAGGGCAAGGATTATCAGATGAGGAGAGCCATTATACTTGTGGAAGTGTTTAGTCCGGTAAGGTGCATGGTGTGTAAGGTGACGGGGAGTGGATTCACATTACACTAATGCCGTGAAAAATAAGGGGAGCACTTTTTGGTATCCCAAAGGATATTGCATTATTATATGTTTTTTGTCGGAGGTAATACCGATGGGAAACAAGGACGGCGTGGAGCACCAGTTTTTGTGGATTATTATGAGATTGAAAGTCGTTTACAAGTTTTGATAGGGTAAGGGTGTTTAATATAAGTAGTAATAAAGTGCAGCGCTAGAAAAATAGATGAGATTATAGTCCCAAAAAAGGTTCAATATAGAGCAATATTGTGAATCGTGCCAGTGAGCGTATCTTTATCTTGTGATGATCCGTGTAAATGATAAAGTTATGCGCTTACCAGAAGCGCATAGGTAATGCGCATTGATACCTCAAATTGGTGAGGTATGCGTCTGGGACATCCGTCTCCCATAGGGCAGCTCCGCAGTGGTTGGTGTCTGCTCCAGAGGTCTCCTATATGGGTCAGCGGGGTCAAGCCACCTGGTTACAGGAATTCCCCCCCTCTGGATGTTGAAGAGCTTCCCAGGTTCTGCATACTCAAAAGGCTCCGTGTCAGGAGCCATAGAAAATGCTCATAGCGTAATATTGCCAGAAAACAAGGTTCAAAGTAAAATGATGAAAAGGTAAAAACAGGTACACTGACCAGTAATGTGGGTGACCACCGGACCTGTATAAGGCTCCGGTGGTTTAAAACGGAGCAGATACCAACCACTGCGGAGCTGCCCTATGGGAGACGGATGTCCCAGACGCATACCTCACCAATTTGAGATATCAATGCGCATTCCCTTTGCGCTTCTGTTAAGCGCATAACTTTATCATTTACACGGATCATCACAAGATAAGGATACGCTCACTGGCACGATTCACAATATTACTCTATATTGAACCTTTTTGGGGACTATAATCTCATCTATTTTTCTACGCTGCACTTTATTACTATTTATATTATATTTAAGGTTTTATGTGGTTACCTGAGTGTATCAGCTGCTATTGGAGAGCGCTCACTATTGTTACATTTTAAGGGTGTTTAATACAGCTGCTTAGAAGTGGACACTGAGTGGCGTGACACTTTATTAGCACCGGGTGGTTATTATATTCCCTAATGTTTTGTGGGGTAAGGCACTATGTAGAATTTTCTTTTTGAGGGACACATGGATATAAAGAATGCCTTTATGAAGGTGAACTAATTTTAGGAGCACAAATTCACATTGATTTGAGGATATCACACACGTCGAAAGACTTATCTTAAATACTATCTCCACCATCAGGAGCTCTGGTGAAGACCGGTTGGTACTTAGACCCTGCACCTCGGGTAAGCCTGCATCATCCATTAAGATGACCTGCCAGTGTACTTATCCTGCTGGTCTGTGGGCACCTCTCTACTGCTATAGCTACTGGTCTTTGAGCCTGACCTCAGGCCATGACCTATTCACTGATCTACCTCCCCTCTACCCAGCAGCATCAATCATTCTGGTCCTGAGTTTCAGATGGGCACAAAAAGTCCGGACAAAATAATGAGGGTGCATGGGGTTAACAGGCATTCTTGGGGGCATGTGGAAGAAATCCAGCAGAAGTGCTTGGGTATAACTTTAATTTTTTACACAATTGTTTCTAAGTCTTTTTTTCCCCATCACATAGGGGACATAAAGTCCCTCATTTGATACATTTTTGGTGACTGACTCTTGATGTCTCACCTGCTCTGCAATGAAACTAATAGAGTGCAGTTCCCGTACTGGCTGGGAAAAGGGACACCACCACTCAGAAGTAACTCTTCTGGGGCTGGGTTTGCTAATAAGCGCAGTGCCGGGAAATACAAGTGTAACATGGTGCAAAAGGAACTTAGACTTTAGTTCACCTTTCCCTAAAATCTGCCAATACATTTTAAGTGCCTTGCAAAGAAGAGAAAGGAGTGTGATTGGCTGGCTATAAGGGGAGGAGGAAGCCAGATTTTTTTTTTAAGCATCCTGCAAAAAAACATAAAGAAGCATGATTGGTTGGCTATAAGGGGAGGAGGAGGCTGCACTTTTTTTTTTAAGCATCTTGCAAAAAAGAGAAAGGAGCTTGATTGGCTGGCTATAAGGGGAGGAGACCAAATTTTTTTTTTTTTTAAGCATTTTGCAAAAAAGAGATTGATTGGATGGCTATAAGGGAAGGAGAAGGCCTGATTTTTTTCCCATACCTTCTCTGCTAAACTTTACTTTCCCTGGCCTGGCTCTGACCACGCTCTGGTTCTCGTCTCTGTACCTCGGCTACCTGGCTACTACCGACTTCTGCCCACCTGAGATCCTGCATCCACCTGCTCACCAGATTGACTACTGCCTGCTCTTCTGCACCTGCTACAGTGCCTCCTGTATCTGTAAGTTCACCAGTCTGCCTGCTGTCCGGCATCCCTTCCAGCCAGGATCTCCAGCAAGGCACCCATGCCCCTCCATGCCGTTATCACCTGTCATCAACTCCAGGTGAAACAGGACAGGAGGTGTAAGGGAAAGCCCTCTTGTCAGCTTGGCCTCGACCAGGTACGTGACAGTCACCTAGGAGGAGATGCCATTGAGAGACGAGACCATTGAAGGAACAGTAAGGTTAGCTCCATTTTAAGTGCGAAAACAGGAAAATGTTTCTTAAAAAAAACAAACAAACAAAAAAACACTGCTTTAATAGTGTTTTTTATTCTAGGGTCTCATATTCTATCATGTTGAGGGTTGTTTTTTTTAGAAATTATTATTTTTATTATTACTGTACCGGATTTATATAGCGCCAACAGTTTGCGCATCGCTGTACAATATAAGGGAGACAATACAATTACAATACAGGTCAGTACAGAAGAAATAGGAGGGCCCGGCTCGTGGAGATTACAATCTAAAGGAAGGAGGAGGTGATACAAAAGGTGATAGCTGCGGGGGATGATCTGGTGGAGGTGATTCAAGTACAGTTCTTAGGTGGAGGTGGGGTAAGCTTCCCTGAAGAAGTGAGTTTTCAAAGATCGCCTAAAGGCAGACAGGGTGGGGGCTGATAACAAAGATATATATCTTCTATAGATCTTGTCGGGTGATTCATTTAGATATTTAAGCCTAATTATACACTCAATGGCCACTTTATTAGGTAAACCTGTTCAATTGCTTGGTAACACAAATTGCTAATCAGCCAATCACATGGCAACAACTCAATACATTTTCATGTGATACAAGCGCTTCACTATTTCTTCTTTTTATTTGCACTTATTGGTATCAGTTAAGTGATAGCAGCTGTATTATAATAATTATATTAATTATTCCCATGAGCGCAGGAGGATTCCTTGTTATTTAGCTTATTTCACACCATTACACCTTTTGCAGCCAATATGGAGATTTTCAAATTCATAGAGAGTAGAACTATTAACATAGAGGATATTTTTACCAAAACAGAGAACACCCTTAATGGAGATTTAGATACTTTATATAGAAAATTAGGGCACCTAATGGAGAAGAAACTATCCACATGGTGGGATATGACCACCTTTGAAAAATATCTCAACTACCGGTTGGTTCCTAGGAGATTTAGGTGGGACGTACCCATTTGTGATGGATTAGTTGATGTTGAGGCCACTGATGAATGGTTCAACTTCTTTCATGATAAAGGGTTGGAACTCTTGAGATTTTTATTAAAAAGAAAACAGAAGAAAATGAGACAACTCGAATCACAGATAGAAGAAATAAAAAACAGAATTGAACCTCTGAAAGACTCTCCAGATTTAGAACCATATAATAAAAGATTAAATAAAGACTTAGAAAAATTGGATCAGGAAACAAAATATAGGAAAACAAAAAAGTACCAAAGAGATCTTAATGATTTCAAAAAAGAGCAGGTATTCAAATGGCAAAGTTCCTCTACAGAATCAGAGATAGCCTCTAATAACACAACCCCGATTAAAGAACAGAAGGGGGAAACAGTAAAACTTTCGTTTATAACCACTCAGGAAAAACAGGAAAATAATAATGAAAAGAAGGGTAATTATCACCCTAATGGCCCACCGCATCATACACCCCGAAATGGATGGAGACCCAATAATAATGGGGGTTCTCATCGGAAAAAGTCTAAGGGGGGTGGCAATAATTGGAGACCGTATCAAAATGGGGGAAGACCGAATAACTATTACAAAGGAAATAATTATGGCCCATATAGACCAGATTATTACCAAAGACCTGTATACAATTATTATCAAGAGAGGCAATATCCACAAGAGAGATGGTACCCACCGTATGGTGAGGGAAGAAGCCCTATAGGACTGTACAATAGATATGAACCACTGAGAGATGAATTACCCCAGAGAGATTTTTTAGAGAGGGACAGGAGTCCGGAGAATGTAAGGTGGAAAAGTCCACCCAAAGGAGGGGGTGCCGGGCAGGGAGGAAACAACAAAAGAAAAAGAGAATAATAGGGGAAGGTGTTTTTAACTTAAGTGGATGTGAACTATCCAAAGAAGAAATTATGGCCCTAGATAAGGGCCTTAAATTCGCACCACCTAAGGCTGCCAATAAATTTGCTATATATGTAGATGCACAAAAATTTATCCGTAAATTAAATATTAAAAAGTATTTTTTAAACTTACCAGGAGCAAAGAATAGTATAGCGAATGGTGCTAGCAGTAATATTTTACATAGCCATCTTTCAAATAAATCGCTTTTTAATCCGCAGGTACATAATAATGACCATATTGAAGTTTTTAAACAGATGGTCACCAAAGATTTGGACAATTTGAAAATCCCTAAATGCATTAATAATATAGGCATTCAAACAGGGATTAATAGACTTGCTAAGAGAGATAATATAGTCATCAGGCCTGCTGATAAGGGAGGGGGCATAGTGGTGTTATCCAAAGAATATTATTTACAAGAATTAGCACAACAGTTGGCAGATGATACTACTTATAAAGTTATTTCGAAAGATCCCACGTTGTTATATAAGAAACAATTGGTCAAACTTGTAACAAAAGGTGAAAATAAAAAAATCTTGAACAAAAAGGAAACTAAATATCTGATACCTGAAACTTGCCGTATTCCAGTGATATACACTGTACCGAAAATACACAAGAATGTGAAGGACCCTCCGGGTAGACCAATAGTGAATGGCATCCAATCTGTTTTATCAAGACTTGGTCAATATGTGGATTTTTATCTACAGCCAGCAGTTAAAAGAACTAAAGTGTACCTACGGGATACGAAACATCTAATTCAAATATTAGAAAAAATTGAGGGTCATCCAGAAATAATTTTAGCAAGTGCAGACGTGACTTCGCTGTATACCATCATTGACCATGATGGAGCGATGGACGCAGTGAAGTGGGGACTTGAAAAATATAGTGATATCCAACGAGTCCAAAGGAAATTCCTATTGGAGTGTCTAGAGTTTTGTCTTTTACATAATTACTTTTGGCACAATCATACCTTTTTCCAGCAGATTAGGGGTGTTGCGATGGGGGCAAGGTTTGCCCCCAGTGTTGCCAATCTGTATGTGGCCCACTGGGAGGAGGAAGCCATTTATAAACAAACTCCATGTGAACTTATCTCATATTATCGATATATTGATGATGTAATTATCATTTGGAAGGGAAGTAGACAACTGCTGATTGAATTTTTGAATGGATTAAATAATAATACAAAAAATATAAAATTTTCTTGGACATATGACAATGAAAAAGTCAATTTCTTAGATCTTAACATTATGAATCAACAAGGGAAAATTTATACAAATACTTATTTTAAAGAAGTGGATCGTAATGGATTCATACCATCAGACAGTTGTCATTACCGCCCATGGCTCTATAATATACCTAAGGGCCAGCTAGTGAGGTTGAGAAGGAATTGTTCTGATAAGGAGGAGTACAAGAAACAAGCGAAGATCATAGGAGATAAGTTTATTAAAAAAGGCTACCCTGAGAAAGAAATAGAGAAGAGAATAATTGAAGTTCAAAATATGGAGAGGGAGTTATTGATTGTTGATAAGAATAAAAAGGAGAACTTTGAGAGTCAAATGGCAATTATTCTAGACTACAATGTCCATTATAAAAAAATCGAGAAAATATTTGCTAAACATTGGTCTATTCTTAAAACGGACCCTGATTTGAATAAGATTTTGGGAGATAATCCAAAATTTATATATAGGAAGGCCCCTTCCCTGAGGACGAGATTAGTTAAAAATGTACTTGAGCCACCAGTTAAAAAGAAGAGTATCACATTTCTTGACCAAGTAGGTTTTTTTCCGTGCCGACACTGTTACGCTTGTAGAGAAACCAAGGGTAAAAACGGCAAACGTAACACCTTTAAGGCCAACTATGATGGTACAGTATATAAGATCAAAGATTTCATTTCATGCCATACAGAGGGAGTAGTATATGGCCTTGAATGTGAATGTGGTTATCAATAAATAGGAAGAACAAAAAGGCCTATGTGGAAATGCATGAGGGAACATGTACAAAATATAAAAAAGGGGTTCCCTAAACATAGCGTTTCCCGGCACTTCCTAAAACAGCATAACAAAGACCCCTCAGGACTCAAGTTTTGGGGTATACAGAAGTATGTGAGTCATTGGAGGGGGAGTAATAAGATCAAATCCCTAAGTCAGGCAGAGTCGAGATGGATGTACATCATGCATACACAAGCATCGCATGGCCTTAATATTGAGTTTGATCTCAATTGTTTCATTAGCGATTTTTAAAATTTTAATTTTAAATGTTAGAAGACTGATCTGGTAATAATAATTTAGAATATGTAATATACATATATTTTATTAATTTAAGCTTGGTTGATATGATGAGTGAACTTTTGTAAACCCAAGCTATGGATATTTGTGCATGTCACGTGTATATTTTATAATCTATTTTTTAATATTCCTTTTAAATAGGTATCTAATGAGTTTTATGAGTATTTATTCAAATCCATTTAGCGTGGCAGTGTAGATAAATACCCTTATATTATAGATTTGTGGGTTTGTTTTGTCATTATTTTTTATTTTTTAGTTTTTAGTTTAATGTTTATTTTTATTTTATTTTTATTTATTTTTTTTTATTTTTATTTTCATTTTTATATTTTATTTTTTTTTATATTTTTTCATTTTTATTTATATTTATTTTTATTTAAATTTATTTTCTTTATTTATTTTTTAGGGTATACACATCCACTTAATAAGGAAGCCCATTAAGATTTATGAAAAAGTATTTTTGGAATGTTTTCAATATTTTTAATATTAATAAAGTTTCTGATTTTGTAATAGTGCATCATCAAAGTTGTAGATGTGGTCTAAAAAGGCTAGAATATATAATTCGTCTCATTTTTATATGTATATATTCTGAATATGATATAGGTAGATATAGATCCGTTATCCAGCACTAGAGTTTACATATGGGTAGGTTAATGTAGTTCCATGTATGTGAGTGCTGGACTCTAATAAGATGTCCACCGTAAGTCCGCCCTCACAATGGAATCCAATTAAGCTTTTTCTATAAATACCATTGAGTCACCAGGGGGCGGTAACCCTGATGAAGTCACGACGCACGTGACGCAATGCGTCGGATCGTTCATTTCCTGGTGACGCATGTCCGGACGCAGCGGCCATATTGGATTCCCCCAGGTGCATGCATATCTACCCATAGGCTGGGGAAACCGCTTTTTAATGGAGAGGAGCATGTGAGTGGAATATTGTGTTATTTTAATCAATCTCAATTAAATACACTACACTATGGAAGGCTTTCTTGTCTTTTTATGAGTTGCATTAGAGAGGAGGAGGAATAAGGAGTCTGCCAGAGGAATTACACCACCGAGGTGGTAACTGCTTTGGGGCCCTGTGTGGGTCAAGGAGGGGAGGTGAGCAGGCATTGCTGCCATTTGAAGGAGAGTATTTGCACTTGGAAGTGGAGATCACGTGTGTGTTTCAGCAAAAAGCACAGTCACATGCATGGACATTTTTTTCACTTGTGATATTGTTTTGTTTCACCTATGACATATATTATATACGTATGATTTAGACACTATTGTATGTGGCCAATTATTCTGTTTTCACGTATTCACATTTTGTTAAGAATTTTTTATATGCACTATATAACAAGTTTTATAATGTGTGCTATATTGTTATAGGGAATTATATTTTGGTTGGCACTATTTTTTTTCTTCCCACTAGAGGGAGTCAGCACTCACTTATTATATATAGTGGTCACTTTGATTTATAATTATATTTTCATTTTTTGGAGGTACTTGATTGTATTCATGTGATACAAGCGCTTCACTATTTCTTCTTTTTATTTTAACTCAATACATTTAGGCATCTAGACATGGTCAAAACGACTTGCTGAAGTTCAAACCGAGCATCAGAATGGGATAAAAAAGAGAATTAAGTGACTTGAACGTGGCATAGTTGTTGGTGCCAGATGGGCTGGTCTGAGTATTTCAGAAACTGCTGACATACTAGGATTTTCAGGCACAACCATCTCTAGGGTTTACAGAGAATGGTCTGAAAAAGAGAAAATATCTAGTGAGCGGCAGTTGTGTGGGCGAAAATACCTTGATGATGTCAGAGGAGTATGGGCAGACTAGTTGTGGCAACATTCAAATGGTAGGGTTAGAATTTGGCGTAAAAAACATGAAAGCATGAATCCATCCTGCCTTGTATCTACGATTCAGGCGGGTGGTGGTGGTATAATACACACACACACATACATTCAGGGAAATCAAACCTCTTGCTCTATATGTTGAATTTATTCCAGGTAATAACTGCACAACAATGGTTGAGCTTACCTGCACCTGGTGAAGAGTGGGGACACTTGAAACGGTTGTGCAACTGTTAAACCTGAAATGAATTAAACATATTGAGTGAGACATTTTGGAATGCAACGACTTTCCTGGATTGATAGGTCTCTGTGACAGTTTGGAGCCTGTCAGTTACCGGCTATATTTATATATACTGTATCTCTAATCTTACAAATGTATCGGGCTACATTGGATCCAGTCAAGCTCTGTATATATATCTCCAAGGGCCAATTATACATGACAGAAGCAGAGCACACTGGAGAGTGCAGCCAAAACCACTTTAATAAAGAAAACATTTACATTGTACCTGCATACAAGTGAGTTGATCAGTGCCTATCACCACAATCAGCTCATCCAGAGGTGTACCATATTCCAGATGTAAATTTACCTCCATTGATCGCCGGTGCGCTGTGTCCCTCGGACACAGAGGATCACAGAAAGAGCCAAAGATGTTGGCTCGGTCATGTGATCAGCTGTGTCCAATCACAGCTGATCACATGTAAACATGGAAATGCCGGTTATCGGCATTTCTCTCCTCTCGAGCTGTCACGCTGACAGCTCGAGAGGAGAGGAGAGCCGGTAATCGGCTTTCCGCGGAGGGGACATGTACACTGATCATCAGGGCACTGATGATCAGTGTGCCCTGATGATCAGTGTGGCCCCAGAAGTGCCACCTGTCAGTGCTCATCAGTGCCACGTGCCAGTGCCCATCAGTGCCACGTGCCAGTGCCCATCAATGCCACATAACAGTGAATACCAGTGCACATCAATACCACATATCAGTGCCCATCTGAGCTGCCTTTCAATGTCACCCATCAGTGCCAGTCAGTGCCACCTATCAATGCCAATCAGTGCCACCTATCAGTGCTGCCAATCAGTGCCACCTATTAGTGCCAATCAGTGCGCATCAGTGCCAGTCAGTGCCGCCTATCAGTGCCAGTCAGTGCTGCCTAACAGTGCCAGTCAGTGCCGCCTAACAATGTCATATATCAGTGCCATATATCAGTGTCATGTATCAGTGCTGCCTTTCAGTGCCCATCAGTGATGCCTGTCAATGCCCATCAGTGCAACCTACCAGTGCCTCCTCATCAGTGCCCATCAGTGCAGCCTATCAGTGCCCATCACTGCAGCCTCATTAGCGCACATCAGTGAAGGAGAAAAATCACATATTTTACAAAATTGTATAACAAAAACTAAGAAAAAACTTTTTTTTTTCAAAATTTTCAGTGGTTTTTGGTTTGTTTAAGAAAAAATAAAAATCCCAAAGGTTATTAAATACCACCAAAAGAAAGCTCTATCTGTCTCAAAAAAATGATAAAAATTTAATATGGGTACAGTGTTGCATGACCGCGCAATTGTCACTCAAAGTGTGACAGCGCTGAAAGCTGGAAATTGGCCTGGGCAGGAAGGGGGTATAAGTGTCCTGTAGGCGAGTGGTTAAGGAGCACTAAGAGCCCTTGGATGAATATCTTCAGACCTCAGCAGTAAACTACCCACCTAATTGGCTGCCTTGAAGAATATCCCAGAGCAAGGGATTCCAGAACAGTCATCAGCATTGGCCCGGGAGAAATTACTGGGTATTGCACCTGGCAGCCCTTTCTCTTGCAGGCCCCGGGGGTGTAGAGGTGTTCACACTGTCCCTTGTGTCCTGCAGCTGAGGATAAAACTGCTTTCAGGCGTTCTGCTGGGCTAGTCCTTCCAGGTTGTGCAGGCTGTCCTTTTCCCATAGACTGTAGATCAGTGGAGCTCCCTCTTCCAGCTTCCTTTCCTTCCAGCCTCCTTTCTCCAGCCTGGAGGTGAAGCCTCCCTTTCCTGGGGTCCCCTCCCAGACCACACGACAACAACTTAGTAATTCCACCTGCCTCCTTCCAATTGCTGGCCATGCTCTCTCCTATTTAAGGGCTTACCTAGCCACCTTGACAGACCTCCTGCCTGAGAACTGGCCAAATTCCCCTAAGTATGCAGATCCTGCCTCCTTACCTCCGCCCACTAGTTTCTAGAAGTTCCCTTCTAGAAACCAGGGGGAGGAGAAAGAGGCCTGGTTTGCACAGCCTTGCAGTCTTCCTGCCTTACCTCACATTGAACCCACAGTAAATTCAGATTCACACACCTACTGTGAGTCAGCAATAAATTGACCTCACTCTGTCTAACACTAGAGGGCACTACATGTGGACAGCCACCATTGAAATACATGGGATTTGGGATGTTGAGACGTTTGGAACTTTGAACTACAAAACCCTCATGTGTGAGTGGGGCCTAACTATCACTTGGCTTGGTGATCAGATATTCAACTCCAAGGCTCTCACCATAACCTTCTTCTACTGTAACTCTCCACAATTCATCTGTTTACTGGTAATACCATAGTTCATGACAGTTAATCCCCATTATACGAGGGTGTCTAGTGGATCCCATCACTGTACCTACATTTTGGGCATTCATTCCTGAACGCTCAAGACCTAACACCGATACCACTTGGTACAGTGTTTAGCCCTGTCTAGCTGCAGCCTGCCATAGACCCTGCTGCAAGCAATGGGTCTACTATACCAGTGCCTCCAATTTGCATTAAAATGCAGAGCTACATGCACAGCAGCTAGATGCCCTCATGTGCAAGGAGCCTTAGGGACTGTGTTGACGGGCTTTGGGCTTGTGTTGATCCATCAGTTTAAGACGTTTCCTGAAATTATTCAGAATTTCATGTCAGGTGTGCTTGACCTGCAAACAAAATCCTGTTGACACAGACCACTAAGGCTTGTTTACACTAGCATTAGCCCTCTGAAGAGAGATTCACTGTGGATTGCTTTTTAGAAGATGTTTGAGAGGCAGTGAGATTATATTGTTTCCTCACCATTCTTTTCAATCCCAAAAAACAACTGTCCACTGTTTTGCTTTCTGCTGAAAGTGATTTAGTGGCTGTAAAGCTGCTTGATCACTTCCATGCATACTGGAATGTGCTCTTTCCCCCACCTGACCAATTTCACCCCTGGCCCTCCTATTGGTTGAGTGGATGGAGAACAGTGAACATCAGTTCCTGCTTACTGATCATTCCTATAGTGAATGAAGCCGGAACTGATGAGATAGAGCACTGTCTTTGCATGGCTGCTGTGGCTGACAAAGGAATTAATCAAGTACAAAAGCTAAACAAAAAGATGGCAACCACCCTAATTTATAACTATCGTTTGCAGTAAGGTGCACATGGAAGGGCAATGCAGATCACAGACAAAAATTTCCCAGCACACTTAATGTGTTCCTGTGCCTTTAGGAGGAGTGAGCACCCTAGCATTTTTTGCAGGCTAGCTGGTAAGGGCCTGTTGTGGAGAGTGCCAGGCTTTCCTGTTTGAGATGCTCCCAGTTGGGGAGTTGGCATGTCACCATCTAGGGCCCTGCCAAGAAGATGCATAATAGTTGGGTGGAGAGCAGGGGCGGACTGACAACTCATGGAGCCCCTGGGCAATAGGGGATCATGGGGCCCCTGTGTCCTTGCCCAAACTCAAAAAAGCCTATGAAAAAGGTACCAGGGGCATCTCAGGGGCAGTGCCCGAGGTTCAAATGGGCAGTCCGCCCCTGGTGGAGAGTCATCAACGGGACCCTGTCATCGGCAGAATGGCAATTGGACTCTCCAGACCTGGTGGAGGACATCCCCCACCAGGGCTTCCCCAACAATCGCAGAGTTGAGTGCTGCCCCAGTAGTGATGGGCAAAACACCCCCGTTTGGTTCGTAGTTGAACATTAAAACGAAAGTTCAACCGTGAACTTTGAAGAGGGACAATTCACTAAGCGGTATCTTATACAGCACAGCCACTAAAATACTGCATGAGTTATATTATTGAGTCATGCAGTATTTTAGTAGTGAAAACATTCTTTAATGATTCAGCTGCCAGCCCTTCAGGTCTGGTATGGATTTTGAGGGGAACCCCATGTCAAAATGTAAAAAGAAAATGGTGTGGCCCCCCTCCAAAATCCATACTAGACCCTTATCCGAACATGCAGCCCGACAGGTCAGGAAGGGGGGGGGGGTGAGCATGCTCCCCCCCCTCTTGAACAATACCAGGTCACATGCCCTCAACATGGGGGGGTGCTTTGGGGCGGGAGGCCCCCCAAAAGCACCTTGTCCACATATTGATGGGGACAAGGGCCTCTTCCCTACAACTGTTGCTGGTTGAACAAAGGGGCCCCCAGATCCCAGGCCCCCCTCCCATGTGAATAAGTAAAAAATGCTCTGCTCTTGACACTGGCTCCTGGCCCTCTGACAGCTGCGCCGGGATGACAGTCCTTTAAAACTGTGATGACGTCACATGCGCTATGACCTGACCTGTGGTCAGACTCATTGGTTTGGCCAATCGCAATGCACTATAAGGGCGCAGTGCATTGTGGGGCACGGTGGGCAAACATCCTGCTGAACACCATTACTATTAGTGTGTTCACCAAAAACAGAATGGCTGA
Organism: Staurois parvus; assembly: GCF_062004578.1. Taxonomy (NCBI): domain Eukaryota; kingdom Metazoa; phylum Chordata; class Amphibia; order Anura; family Ranidae; genus Staurois; species Staurois parvus. Next base: position 280,823 of record NW_028318507.1, on the reverse strand, counting down.
TGATCGAGCCGATCGTATGTTCGACTCGAACATAAAGCCCAAAATCATCTCCCAGTACCAACGGGATCGAGCTCTGTCTTGACCCTGTCCCTGAGGTACTTTTGTCGGAGGTCTCTGTGCAGCCACCACCTACTACAGCACAGGTACATGCAGCAGAGGCTAGTAGTTCTCATATACCATCTGGAGACCCACAGCCTGCTCTATCATTTACGCAGCCAACACAGTCAGTGGTGGACTGTGTGTCTTCAGCTTCTTGGGAGTGGTCTGGGGCCTTATGGGATGCCCCTAATGGTACTATTGCAGCAGAGATCTGGGATGTTTGTGGGCTCTCACTGCCTGACCTGCGTTTCCCGCATCAGTGCCCGTTTGTGACACCTGAGAGTGGGCTCAATTCATGGGAGACCTAGTGCCCTCCCTACATGGGGTCAGATGAAGAGGAAGTGGAGGAGACAAGCAGTGCCCCAGAGCCTTCCCAACATCCAAAGTCCTATCTGCCCCTAGGACAGGGGCAGCATCGCATATGCCTCCTCATCAGTATTATATTTATCTACAGATACAAAATTTTTTCTCCTCCAAGATTCCCTCCGTAAATCTAGAGAAGCCTACTCTTTTCGAACGCATCTGCATTCAGGGTCCATACCAACGGGGCCTAATTTCCTCTATCTATACGTTACTTCAAGACACTTGTCCCCTTTCTACTGATACACACCTTTATATGTGAAAGTGGCCCCGAATCCTTCAATGAGATATCCTCTTAGATCAATGGAGCAGGATCTGGGAGGCCGCCTCTAGATTTTCTATATGTGTGGTATATAAAGAAAACACATAACATTTTGAAGTTTTGGTACAAGACTCCTGAGGTTCTCCATGATCACAATCTGAGTGTTTCTCATGTCTGGTGTCGATGTGGCGTGGAAATTGGCACTCTTTTTCACATTTTCTGGCTTTGCCAACACATTGCATCTTTCTGGAGAGAGGTCCTTAGCCTCTTGCGGCTACTTCTACAGGCCCATATTCCATTTGACCCCATTTACTTTTTATTAGGCCTACCTTTTACAGGCCTCTCCAAATCTGCCAAGAAACTATCCTCTCCTGTTTTGGCCAGGAGAACCATTCCCATTCATTGGCTATCTTTTATACCTCCTACTCGGTCGGAATTGGTGAAGGTCATTGCTGAGATTAGAAGAATGGAGTACCTCACTGCTATGCATGCTAATCTTGTCCCCTTTTTTGAAGTGGTTGAGGAACCATGGGATCTTTTGATTTCCAATATGTCTACCCAGATGTCTGATGTTGCTGGCTAACCCACTGTTATACACTGACATTGTATGTATATGCATTTCACTCGATGTTCTTGTTTCTTTTCTCCTTTTGTTGGTTTGTGACTGTTATCTCACAACTCTGTGCAACTTTTTGTCTGTTGTATGTCTTTCAAAACTCAATAAAAACTAAAAAAAAAAATAATTATAGAAAAAAAACCCACAACAGTCTGTATATGTAGTAAAGCATGCTTGTTATACTCACTGTGGAACCTAAGGGGTTAATCCTCCACATTGTAAAAAAAAGATGCTTGATTCTGTCTTCTCTGATCCTCCCCTTCTTCTGCTGTCCCCAATCCATCTGCTGATAGAACAGAGCCTTGAGGACAAGCTGCACATGTTCAGTTTCGTGTGCATTGCTAGAGAGTTTTTTTTCTTTCTTGGGAGAGTGCATGTGATCAGCACAGGGCCAATCAGAACTGTAGAGACAGAGGGTCAGGGGTTATGAAGCCTCATAGGAGAATCAGGGAAGAATGAAAACTCCTCCAACAAGCTTTAACCAGTGCTGTGCTGGACAGAAGTCACAAGACTGCTATATACTGCTGATAAGAAAAGGTATTTAGCAGTTTATATTGACTAAAATAATTGCATTTCCATGTTCTGTGTACTGTGGGAGACCAGATATAGTGAATGCAGGGTCCGGGGAGACCAGATATAGTGAATGCAGGGTCCTGGGAGACCGGATATAGTGAATGCAGGGTCCGGGGAGACCAGATATAGTGAATGCCGGGTCCGGGGAGACCAGATATAGTGAATGCAGGGTCCGGGGAGACCAGATATAGTGAATGCCGGGTCCGGGGAGACCAGATATAGTGAATGCAGGGTCCGGGGAGACCAGATATAGTGAATGCAGGGTCCTGGTTTAGTAACACTTTAAGATAATATATTTATAAACAATATAGGGTCTGGGATTAAAAATCCCATTTCAGTCTTTGCAGATGACACCAAGCTGTGCAATGGAATAACGTCCTTATAGGATGTGTCCAATTTACAAGCCGACCTCAATGCACTGTTTAATTGGGCAACTATGTGGCAAATGAGGTTTAATGTTGATAAATGTAAGGTTCTGCACTTGGGGGCTAAGAATATGCATGCATCATACATACTGGGGGGGTACAACTGGGGGAATCAATGGTGGAGAAGGATCTGGGGGTTCTGGTAGGTCTCAAGCTTAATAATGGCATGCAATGCCAAGCTGCAGATTTTAAAGCGAGCAAAATCCTCTCTTGTATTAAAAGAGATATAGACTCCAGAGAGAGATATCATATTACCCCGGTACAAATCATTAGTAAGACCTCATCTGGAATATGCAGTTCAGTTTTGGGCACCAATTCACAAAAAGAACATTGGGGAACTGGAGAAAGTACAGAGAAGGGCAACCAAACTGATAAGAGGCATGGAGGAGCTCAGCTATGAGGAAAGATTAGAGGAACTGAATTTATTCTCTCTTGAGAAGAGGAGATTAAGGGGGGATATGATCAACATGTATAAATACAGCAGTGGTTCATATAGTGACCTCGGTGTAGAGATATTCACCCTGAGATCATCACAGAGGACAAGGGGGCACTCTTTACATCTAGAGGAAAAGAAATGTAATCTCCAAACACGGAAAGGTTTCTTCACAGTGAGAGCTGTGAAAATGTGGAATAGACTCCCTCAAGAGTTGGTTCTGGCCAGCTCAGTGGATTGCTTCAAAAAAGGCCTGGATTGTTTCTTGGATACACAGAATATAACTGGATACTAACATTTATAGGTAAAGTTAATCCAGGGAATATCCGACTGCCTCTCGGGGGATCAGGAAGGAATTTTTTCCCAGCAGGTGCAAATTGGATCGTGCTTTGCTGGGTTTTTTTGCCTTCCTCTGGATCAACTGTGGGTGAAGGATTATAACTTTTTTTTTTCTATGGTTGAACTGGATGGACATTTGTCTTTTTTCAGCCGGACTAACTATGTAACTATAATATATCCATAAAGGGCCATATAAAGGCAAATGTAAAACAGTAAAGTCAAAGGAAAGCCAAAGATTGGATAACTCGCCAGTCATCTGCAGTATAATGCCCAAAAGACTTTGCTGCTAGCCCTGGACATGTATTTGCTGCCATGTAAGGTAACATTGGCAACAAGTCTTCTTGATGTAGTCACCTGTGTAAGCTGAGTTTTGCTTTTCCCTTATCAGTAATAAGTGTTTAATGCGTGACAAAGTCCATGGTCATTGAACTTGAACGTCCTCAGCCCTGCAGCCCGCTCTATACAGAATCCAGCTGTCATCATCCCACCATCCTCTCCATGCTGGTGAGGATTCAGCTGAGCTGCTGCCTTGTATGGTATCCTCGAGCTGCCGGCCGGGATGTTATTAGCTTTACATAGGAAGGAGGAATTCATAGAAGCTGATGATCTGCCGTATTTATACATATCTGCCTGCATTCCTGAATCCTGGTGAAGAGTGACCCATCCTAACACTAACCCAGCTGAATCAGAGTTCTAGATTTTAAAATAGTTTTAAATGAAATCCTATTACTATCACCTCAGGTCAATACAAAAGTAAGAAATCAGATCCTGTCTCATAGTATTAGGTAGAAACATTCTAATATTTTTTGCATTGTAAAATCATAGCATATAATAATAAATACATTTAAATAACCACTTTGCTTCTGGAGCACCTTTTTTAAAATTTTCATGGTAAAATTTGAATTTTTTCAGCTATAAAATTACTTAAACCTCCCCCAAACAATTATGTTCTCTGAAAGCAGAGGCCCCGATGAATAAAATGGTGGTAGCTGAAAATGTTTATACTGCAAGATAATTATGCAATTGTTTATCAAATCTATATTAAAAAAAATTGAGCCAAAATGAATAGTGCACAGAAACACAATTTTTTTTTGTAAAATATTTAAAAGTTGATTTTCTATCGAGTAAATAGATGCAAAACATGTCAAGCCAACTTTACAGTGCTGTAGAAGTGATTGGGTGACTCTATAGCCATATAGATCACTTTTATGGGATATCTAGAAGCTGTCTGAAAAAATGCTAATGCTAAACCTTTTGGATATATTAAATGTATAAAGTCACATGACTGTGTTTGGTACCTAAATATCATGTCCAGCAAGATTTGACAGACCAGCAAGTACGGTATGTTTTTGTACTTGCAATGCAACACATTCCAATGTGGTTTTTTTTGCCCTAATACAAATTTTTTTTTTAAATAACAAACATGTTATACTTACCTGCTCTGAGCAATGGATTTGCACAGAGCAGCCCCGAACCTCCTCTATTTGGGTCCCCTACTGGCGCCCCTGGCTCCTCCCCTTGCTTGCTATGGGTGCACATGTGCATGCTCACTCCCAAGCCAGCTCTGTGTGTCCAATGACACACAGAGAGGGGCTCAGCCCCGTCCCTCCGCTCCCTCCTCACTGGCTGTGATTGACAGCAGAAGGAGCCAATAGCTCCCACTGCTTTGTCTGAGCCAGTGAGAAGGGGAAGAGCCAGGAGAGCTGCTGCTCTAGTACCCATCTCAGGATCGAGATCAGGCCCAGTTAAGGGGGTGCTGGGGAAACTGCACAGTGAAGGTTTTTTACTTTCATGCACAAAATGCATGAAAGTAAAAAAAACCTTCAGCCTTTACAACCACTATAAGGCTGCTTTCACACTGATTTGTTTTTTTACGCATGTGACCATGTAATCCTATGGAACTCTTCACACTGATCCTTTTTGGGTCAGTTGTGTCTTTTAACCACTTCAATACCGGGCACTTATACCCCCTTCCTGCCCAGGCCAATTTTCAGCTTTCAGCGCTGTCGCACTTTGAATGACGATTGCGCAGTCATGCAACACTGTACCCGTATGAAATTTTTATCATTTTGTTTCACACAAATAGAGCTTTCTTTTGGTGGTATTTAATCACCACTGAGTTTTTTTTTTTTGCTAAATAAAACAAAAAACACCTGAAACTTTTGAAAAAAAACGCACTTTTCTTTGTTTGTTATAAAATTTTGCAAATAAATAACATTTCTTCATAAATTTAGGTCAAAATGTATTCTGCTACATTTCTTTGGTGAAAATAATAATTGAATTTATAATTTTTTTTCAAATGTTTCTATTTTTTTATTTTTTATTAAATTTTTTCTTTTTTTTTACTATTTTATTTTTCAGCACACTGTTATCAAAGCAATACAATATTACCTTAGTAACATTAAACTACTCTGGGCAAGTGATCAGGATTTATTTTTTTAACACATTGCTAATACCAATGTATTTCATTGATATTTGCAATCATTGCTACTGAATGAAACGGATTAATTCAGTCTTTTGTTGTGATTAGCTGTGATTGGGTAAAGCTGATCACATGATACAGATGGGCTGTGAATGGCCCTGTCTGTATCATGTGATTGCTTTGACCATTCACAGGTAACAACACAATTGTATAGAATAAATGGCATGACAGGAAGCCATCCATTGTATACAATAGACATGTGATCTGCTGTGATTGGTCACAGCAATCACATGACACTGGCAACAGGCCGGTGTAGTAATATGTCATCGACACAGCCGGTGACAGATCGTGCCAATGCGCGACTCGTTTTGACAGGTCGTCATATGACTCCCAGTCGCAACGGCGAGTGTCCTGCCCAGCCGTCAATCTCCTATAGGCCGGGCGGGAAGGTGTTAAAATCCCGCTTGCTGAATTTTTGGAGCAGGTTTGGTGGAGTGAAAAAAAAAAGCACACCAAAAAATGTACCCACCCCATTCAAATGGATGGAAACGCAGCAAAAACGCACTACATTGTGTTTATGGTGCGTTTTTTGAGTCGCATAACCTGTAAAAAAAACTCGTACCGCATATGTGTTTTTGCTACAGATCAGTGTGAAAGTAACCTAATGGCTCATGTACATTGGCAGAAAAATACAGCTGCTTTGGGCTTCTGAATTTTTTTATTTTTATTTTTTTGTATGCCTATGAATGCAGCTGCATGTTATTTATTGTGGCCATGTACAACCAGGCGTTTATGTGTGTATTAATGTGTAGCATTTAGGGGAATAAGGCCTCATGCACACATGTACGCTCCAAATATGCCGCCAGAATTTGGTAGGAAAAATGTCTCTAATCTCAGGAATCCCCCTGATGAAGCCACGTGACCCGGTGGCGTAACACGTAGGGGAGGGGCTCTGACGTCACGACGCTATTCAGAACACACACGGCGAGTACAGACAGTGTGCAGAGCATACACAGAGGAATTATATGTTTTAAAAACAGCTATTAATTTAGAAAAAATGTGAGTGGATATATATGCAGCATTAATAAATAATTTTAAAAAAGGATAAGGCACTATCAGGGGCGGACTGACCATTTGGAAACTCAGGCAGTGCCCGAGGGCCCGGGGTTAGTAGGGGGCCCCATGAGATGCCCCTGGTACCTTTTTCATAGGCTTTTTTGAGTTTGGCCAAGGACACAGGGGCCCCATGATCCCCTATTGCCAGGGGGCCCCATGAGTTGTCAGTCCACCCCTGGGCACTATATATAGATTCTTTTGCATGATAACCCACAATATGGAGGAATAAAGAGGGGAGGTGGAGGAAGTGCAAAGACCCCTGGAGGACAGAGGAAGAAAATCCATCCATTCATAATACAAACAGGGATCAGCAAGTCCAGGAGACCCCCTGTGGGAAAAGTGCATTACTACATTCAACTACCCATCGTTTTTGGAATATGGTCAAAGCTTGAAAATCACCTACCTGTCCACAGAAGGACACAAAGCTGTTTTAGCCTAACTTCACGGTTTGGCTAAAATTAAAGGTGAGAACATAAATAAGAAAGATCCATTCATTTTCTGATTGCCATCATGGAGTGGACTTTTTTGGTTTCTTGATTTAGACACTATTTTGTAAATTGAACACTAAATATTTTATACACTTGATATATATTTTATTTTTTATTTAATTATTTATTTTTTATTCATATTTTATTTTTCGTATCACTATAAAATAAAATTTTTTGGGTATCTTAAATTGAGAGTTTATAATAATATATTTTACTAGAGCACATATTGCACCTTAAAAATATATTAAGGTTTATTAAATTTCACTTGTATTTAAAAACTGATTTTTGCAAAAATATTAATTATTTATTCACAGTGGAGCACGACACAAATTTAATATTATATATTTGCACATGTTTATAACTCTTTAAATCTTCTCCACTCTAACTAAAAAACAAGTTTTATTTTTTTATTATTATTATATATTATTTTTATTTAAGTTATATTTTAAGCAGTATGAGCATTCTTCACGTTATTAGAAAATCGAATACTATGACTATTTATTATACTGTGCTCAAGCTGGTCTAGAGATCGATCTGCACAGACAGGACATGTGTGTACTCAGGCTGGACGACTGACGGTGAGCGTTGTCAGCACAGCTGCTCCTTTAAGAAGCCGGTCACATGATTCTGGGAGCAGAGGGCACTTCAGCGTTGGAAGGAAGAAGTTTATGGAAACACAAATCACAAGCAAGAGACTTCATTTCTGTACATGATAATTCTGTAGCCTGTGAGAGCAGCAAAGGATCCCCTGCACAATACTCATCATACACCGCCGGGGTGAGAATCACTATTAGAGAAGAGTAGAAATGTTTGTTTTCTTTGTCCTGCATATGAAGCGGTATCTTCCATTATTACTCTGCTTCTACAGCCTAGCTCAGAACAGATTCTAAGAAGACCGCAATACGTATATATACGTTCCAGAAGTGGGGAAGAGATAAGCCATAAACTTTTCTTTCAGCCTGGATTTCTGATGAAAGTGGTCTGAGCAGTTCATTAGCCACTGGAACACTTTCTGTACCTGTGCCCCCCCCCCCCCCCCCCGCTGCTCACCGGTGTTTCTCGGGCTCACTGTTAAAACCAGCGTCCACGAGAACAGATCCGACGGTGCGGCTCGCTGCTCCTAGAGGCAATGAGAGATTCTATGGTCTCTGATCACCTCTATGGTGTTGGAGGTCCAAAGCGGCATCATGACGTCACATCCAGTCCAGGACAGATGTAAACAATTGTTTTCTTTTTTTAAAGAAAAAGAACAAAACATTTTTTTTTTAATCTTTTGCTCTTAAAGGAGAGATTTGGAGTCTTTTTGACCCCAGATCTCTCCTTAACCACTTTGCGCCTGCGCCTCCCGGCGCTTTAAAAGTTTCAGAAGTCGGGCGGGGTTTTAGGGTCATGTGACCGCTGTGATTCGCCATCATGGTGGTCACATGATCGGAAAAGGTCCCGATCGCAAGGGGAGAACGGAACCAGGGGCGGACTGACAACTGATGGGGCCCCGGGCAATAGGGGATCATGGGGCCACTGTGTCCTTGCCCAAACTCAAAAAAGCCTATGAAAAAGGTACCAGGGGCATCTCATGGGGCCCCCTACTGACCCCGGGCCCTCGCGCAGTGCCCGAGTTTCCAAATGGTCAGTCCGCCCCTGATCGGGACCTTCCCGTGAGTCACGGACATATGTGCTGGTAGTGCGCAGGGTGCTCACTCTCAGCACATATGTATTTTCTAATGGCACGCAAATATGCAAGGCCCAGATGCCGAGAGGTACATATTTGCATGCGCTCGGCGTCCAGGGGTTAAAGAGGACCTATCATGCTTATTTCTATTATAAAGGATGTTTACATTTCTTGTAATAGGAATAAAAGTGGTAATAAAAATATAAAAGTGGTAAAAATGTAAAGCTCCCCCATCCCTCCGTGCATGCAGAAGTTAACACATATGTAAGTCATGCACGCATGTGTAAACGGTGTTCACAGCACACATGAGGTATTGCCCTGAACGTTAGAGCAATAATTCTAGTGCTAGAACTTTAAACAGGTAACTTGGAAAAAAATTTAAAGCGTCGCCTATGGAGATTTTTTCAGTAGTTTGTCACCATTCCACGAGTGTGTCCAATTTTAAAGCACCGTAACATATTTTTAAGATTTCAATTTCAGATTAAAATTAATTTTTTCCAAAAAGATTGTGTTTGAAAAACTGCTGCACAAATACCATGTGACATAAAAAATTGCAACGATCGCCATTTTATTATCTAGGGTCTTTGCTAACAAAAAAATATATAATGTTTGGTGGTTAGAAGTAATTTTGTAGTAAAAAATACTGATTTAAACTTGTAAGTAAAACGTGCCAGAAAATGCTTGGTCTTCAAGTGCTTTTAAAGGGCCACAAATCTAATACAAGAATGTTCTTACATAAGAACATGGTCACTAATTTGACTTTTGCTAAACAGAAAATCCTAAAAACACGAAGAAGTCTTCTGCTCCTCACATCAGCCATTCAGAAAGCACAGAAGTCAGAGCGTCAGTGTAACAGCCAGGAAACCTGCATTTTCAGAAGGGGTCAGTAGTAGCAGTCTATGTGTTTTTCTCAGGAAGGTTTATCTTTAAAAGGTTAGTCGACCTCTACATCATGCACCCTTCCTACCCCCAGTCACCGGTGTACTTACCTCTGGGGTTGCCAAGCTATTAGCACCCCCACAGCCACTCCAGTGTTCTGAGAATTTGAAACCCCATTCTTCTCTCTCTTTTCCATGCAGTGCTTCAGGGATGGACCAGATGTATTCACTGTGACAGTGAGGACCATGAGTGGTACAAGTGGATAGCCATCCATCTATCCATAGGCTGCATAGAGCTGTATTAGACCTTGTATGTTTAATGTCCTGGTAAGCCATGTGGTGTGGTGGTGGCTGCGTGCACTGTAATTGGTGGAGGTGGTACAAAGGATACACATCACTCTGGACTGTAGTGTACTTTATAGGTTTTTTTGATATTACATCAGAACGTTTTGTATTTATGCACTTAATTGTTGCAGTGCAACACATCGGAGTTGATTTACTAAAACTGGAGAGTGCAAAATCTGGTGCAGCCAGGGGCGGACTGACAACTCATGGGGCCCCCGGGCAATAGGAAATCATGGGGCCCCTGTGTCCTTGCCCAGACTCAAAAAAGCCTATGAAAAAGGTACCAGGGGCATCTCATGGGGCCCCCTACTGACCCCGGGTCCTCGGGTAGTGCCCAAGTTTCCAAATGATCAGTCCGCCCCTGGGTGCAGCTGGGCATGGTAGCCAATCAGCTTCTAACTTTTATACTAAAATACTAACATTTATAGGTAAAGGTGATCCAGGGAATATTCGATTGCCTCTCGGGGGATCAGGAAGGATTTATTTCCTTGCAGGAGCAAATTGGCTCATTCTTTTTTTTTGCCCTCTTCTGGATCAACTGTGGGTATAGGATTATAATTTTTTTTTTTTTTAAATGGTTGAACTGGATGGACTTTTGTCTTTTTTCAGCCAGACTAACTATGTAACTTCAGCTTGTTCAATTAAGTTTTGACAATAAAACCTGGAAACAGATTGGTTTCTATGAAGAGCTGCACTGGATTTTATATACTCCAGTTTTAGTAAATCAACCCCATTATTTATGTTTAGTCTGGTTATTGGGTATTCAGAGATCAGTGAGTGCTGCTGTTACCTTCATATGTATATTTTTTGTATGGTTTACACTAAGAGCGGTTTGTGTGCTATTTTTGGTTTCACATGTTGAGCTAATATAATCAACTCTGTGCTGAACTGTGCCACAAGCCACTAGTGCTTTTTATTATACATATTCACCAGCTTCTTGTGATAATCAATGCCATGTGTGCCATTGTTAAGGGATTATCAGTGATCTGTGTTTGAGATATGACAAAGATGCAGCCTGCAGAATCTATATTTAACCATTTAGCCGCCTGGCCTATAGCCGTTTGGCGGCCGCAAAAATGCTGTAGCTTTCGGTTGCACGCCATTTGGCGTGCTCCCGCACATGCGCAGTTCGCGCGGTTGCAGAGCCGCGCAGCGGCGCGATCTGTCACCGGCCGTGTACCTCGGACACGGCCGATGACAGATCTGAGTACCGGCCCCCGTTGCCGGTACTATGTGACCTGCTGTGACCAATCACAGCAGGTCACATGACAGTTGTAAACAATGGATGGCTTCATTCATGCCATCCATTGTATACTAGTGCCTAGCTGTGAATGGTCACAGCAGGTCACATGCACATGTCATGTGATTAGCTGTGGCCAAATCACAGCTAAGCACAGAAAAAAACAAAAAAAAAAAACCTGAATGAATCGATTTCGTTCAGGTAAATGCTTGCTTATAGCAAAGTAATTCTTTGCTATAAGCAAATTGTGTAAAAAAAAAAAATACTGATTACTTCCCCAAAGTAGTACAATGTTACTATGGTAACATTGTACTACTTTGGTCATAGTAAAATATGAAAAAAAACTTAAAAAAAATAAAAAAAAATGTAATAAAAAATTAAAAATAGTAAAAAAATACAAATATATATATATATAATTTGTTTTCATACTGTCACCAGTCAGTGTCCCTGTTCACCGCCATGCCAGTTATATGATGACGCTGTACTGCACTGGTGACAGTATGTAAAAATAAAAATAGTGAAAATAATTTTTTTAATTTTCTGAAAAATTATGACAAAAAAAATACAACTTCAAAAAACTCGCCATTCCTCTTATGAAGTACGTCGGACTGTCTACTCTGCAAAAAGGGGTCATTTGGGGATATCTGTACTATTCTGACATTCTTGGACCTCAAGAAATTAGATTGGCTGTCAGTACTTCAGGATTGATCAATTTTCAGATCTATACCATAGTTTGTGAACTCTATAACTTTCCTACAAACTAAATAATACATCCTAATTTTGGGTTATTTTCACCAAAGACATGTAGCAGAATACATCTTGGCCTAAATTTATGAAGAACAATTATTTATTTGTAAACTTTTATAACAGAAACAAAGAAAAACGTGGGGTTTTTTTCAAAATTTTTGGTCTTTTTTTGTTAATTTAGCAAAAAATAAAAACCCCAGCGGTGATTAAATACCACCAAAAGAAAGCTCTAGTTGTGTGAAGAAAATGATAAAATTTTAGTTTGGGTACAATGTTGTATGACAGCGCAATTGTCATTCAAAGTGTGAGAGCGCTGAAACCTGAAAAATGGCCTGGGCAGGAAGGGGTAAAATTGCACGGTATTGAAATGGTTAAAGAGGAGCAGAAAACACATGTTGCTCACTTGCAGTCCAAGTTTAATGTGTTAAACTGAAATGGATAACATTATACAGCTAATTACTGGTTCACACTAGCCCGCAGGCTTCAGGCTGGTTGCAGGTTCAGGAATTGCACCTGTTCCCACACCCACAACCACCCACAGGCACATTGTGTTTCTCTTGTGAAGAATGTGGGGGTGTCATTAATTCTGAATGGCACCCCCACGCATCTCATCTCGCAGCGCGATTGTGGGTGCAGGAAACTGCATGGTGCTTTGCTTGGTGAAACGAGGGCACAGCAGGTCATTCAAATGAAAAACGATGGCCGCACGGCCTTCACTAGTGTGATTCAGGCCAGCAGTAGTGGCAGTGCAGGCCACATGAAAAGCACATTCATTTGTATTAGAGAATTACCATTACTAACATATAGGATACTAAACAGAGAAAGTGAGTGTCAGAACAAACACAAAACTGACCAAAGATAGCATAAACATAGGGGTTGATTTACTAAAGGCAAATAGACTGTGCTTCTGCTCGTTTACAAAACCTTAGAGCAACTGCACTGCAAGTGCACAGTCTATTTGACTTTAGTAAATCAACCCCCAAAGTGTGACTAACCTGTATTTAAAGAGGAAAAGAAAAAACATGTTGCTCACTTGCATTACGAGTTTAATGCGAGCTTATTGGTATAGTCTCCTGAAGTCACTCTACAAATCATCAGAGCTCCCTCTAGCTGCAGCCTAGTAATAGCATTACTGGGAGGTTTATTTTACTTTCTACACTATAAACAGGTGAAGACATGAAAATATATGAACATTTATAACTGTTAACCACTTGAGCTCCAGAGGATTTACCCCCCTTAATGACCACGCCTCTTTTTGCTACTCGGCGCTGCATTAATTCAACTGATAATTGCACGGTCATGCAATGCTGCACCCAAACAAAATTTACGTCCTTTTTTTCACACAAATAGAGCTTTCTTTCGGTGTAAATTGATCACATGTGTGCTTTTTATTTTTCACGCTATAAACAAAAAAAGGCCAAAAATTTTGAAGAAAAACAATATTTTTTACTTTCAACTATAAAAAATATATAGTAAACTCAAAGTTGGTTATAAATTTAGGCCAAAATGTATTCTGCTACATGTTTTTGGAAAAAAAATCCCAATAAGTGTATATTGATTGCTTTGTGTGGAAGTTATAGCGTCTACAAACTATGGTATAAATACTGCAATTTACGCCATTTTTCTGCTATACAGCGCTGCGCTAGTTTAACGGACAATTGCGCGGTCATGCAATACGGTACATAAATGAAATTTACATCCTTTTTTCCCCACAAATTGAGCTTTCTTTCGGTGGTATTTGATCACCTGTGTGGTTTTTATTTTTTGCGCTATAAAAAAAAAGGCTGACAATTTTGAGGAAAAAAAAACAATATTTTGGACTTTTTGCTATAAAACATGTCCAGTAAAAAAAAATGCAAAAATCAAATTTAGTCATAAATTTCTGCCAAAATGCATTCTGCGACATGTCTTTGCTAAAAAAAAAACCCAATACGTGTAAATTAATTGGTTTACGTGAAAGTTATAGCGTTTACAGATACTGGAATTTTTTATTTTTATTTATACTAATAATGGCGCCGATCAGCGACATATGGCGGCAATCAGCAACATATGGCGGCGACCAGCGACTTATGGTAGGACTGCGGGACTGTGGCGGACATTTTGACACTGGGGGGGGAACTGACTTGGGGTCACTGACATCCCCAGTGACACCAATACAGTGATCAGTGAAAAAAAACCACTGAAACTGTACTAATGTCACTGGGGAGGAAGGGGTTAACATTTTTAGAATTTGCTGTGTAAGGGGAGTGTTTTACTAGGCGGGGAGTGTGTACTGGACGGGGGAGGGAGGGGGGAGCTGATCAAGGGAGAGAAACTCTGCAGCTTCTCACAAGCTGTCAGAGAACTGACACAGAACAGGGCTGTGTGTAAACAATGCAGCCCTGCTCTGTGTCAGCGATCACCGTCAATCGCGGGAAAACGGCCGGTAAAAACCGGCTGTGACCTGGTGGCTGACACCCGCTGCTGACACCCGCGGGACAGATAGGGCACCTTGCGCGCGCCCCCTACCTGGTTTGAAGGCAGCCGTTTTAAAATGTGCTTTTGCCTACGAGTGCCGTCCTGCCGCTGTTTATATGCGGTGGCTGGGCGGCAAGTGGTTAAGAAGCAAAGTGTCCATAAATATGTCTTTTAAAAACTCCCACAAATAATGAGAAACATCCACAAGTAAAAAACGTTTCTGTTTTGTGTTCAGGTTGATTCAATGGACTTTCATCTGGCATGATTTTTTATATGTGATTTTTTATGTGTTGGACACTTGCACTTGTGTATTAGTTGCGTTCCCCTATAGGGAATCACTTGCCTCACAGTTATTTGTTCCCCCTGATTGGGGTTATTTTATGTGGGGGTCACTTGTGCAGTTTGTGACAGCTGACCTATATGTTACTATGTCTTTTGTGTTATTGATACTTCTGTTTAGTATTTATTTTAGCGCTACACCATTTTCTTCATAATATTTGTATACTTTGTGGTAAAAGAGGGTGCTAGCTGCTTAGGGTAGGTTACATCCATTTCAGCGCAGGGGGTCTTTCTCCTTCCACTCAGCTGGTCTCTCACAATGAACATGGTGGATGGCTGTATAGCAGTGGGCCCCTATATCAAGTACGTTGACCACCAGCTTCCTGAACCCTGTCCACTCTTAAGAAACTATTTGAATTCCTGCATGC
This sequence comes from Staurois parvus, assembly GCF_062004578.1. Taxonomy (NCBI): domain Eukaryota; kingdom Metazoa; phylum Chordata; class Amphibia; order Anura; family Ranidae; genus Staurois; species Staurois parvus. The sequence goes on along the minus strand of NW_028318507.1, from coordinate 265,647 downwards.
TTTCTATTCCCTGTTACTTCCTGTACATTATGGCATTAGTTACTAAAACAGAAAGTGATGGGAAATCTCTCCAATGGAGACACAAATGGTAATAAAAACCTGACTGAGGTTCCCTACTTAGGCCGTTGTTTGGTGGACTGCACAGTTGTAGCCATATCTACAGCTGACATAATGCTGCTTACAATAGTGGATCCTAGTTTTAGTTTTTTTGCAGCAATAATTACTAAATATGTGAAGGGTTAAGTCTTTTTAAGGTGTCATCCTTATTTTGTGCCTAGAGTAAATATACTGTAAATCCTGATGCGTGTCGTCTGTACATATGAGTGTTTTTCTTCCCTTTATAGCTGAAAAAATGAAGTACACCAGCACAAGAGGAGTTGTGTCTGGTGTGGGGTTTGATGAGGTCTTATTTTCGGGATTTGCTGCAGATGATGGTCTGTATATGCCGGAGCAGATCCCGAAGCTGGATGAGCAGACTCTCAGATCATGGAGCGCTCTCTCCTACAAGGAGTTGGTGAAGGAAGTGTGCTCTCTCTTTATTCCTTCGGAGCTCATCCCCAGGAATGATCTACATGGTAAGTTACACATTAACGAAAGTTGAGAGAAATGTATAAATTGCTACTGCTAAAGTGTTCACAAAGGTTGATTGGTGGCCAGGAGAAGTATCTCCAGTTCTTAGTAAGGGCAAGTCGATATGCAGTATACGGCACTATTTAGCTCTTTAGTTGAGGAAAAGCACTAAGGAAAAAAAGGTCCCTAACTCACTATAAGCGCCATGTCACTCCTTGACACGGGTGCATTTCAGCGTAGCAACTGGTGTGCACTGCAATTTGGGTGAGATCAGACTTTTTTTTTGTTTTTACATTTTTCTAACAACTTCTCAACCGTGCCATAGCCAAAAGACGGTTACAGTGCGGTCTTCTACGTCTGAGAGGGTGTCTATAGATGTCCCCCCAGAACCCTGCCCCCTGCATGCCCCCCGGGTGCGCATTGGGCACGCTCTGTAATCACCTTTGGACACAGTTGATCACAGATCAAAGTAAAGGCTCAATCACAGCGGCCCTTTGCCATGTGATCACCTGTGTCCAATCACAGCTGATCACATGTAAACAAATCTGCCGGTTATCAGCATTTCAGCATATCGGCTCTCCTTTCCTCACACAGTGACAGCACGTGAGTAAAGGAGAGCTGATAACGGCAATCCTGACAGGCCACATCTACAATGATAATCAGGGCACTGATCTTCAGTGCCCCAATTATCAATGCAGCCCCATCAGTGCAGGTTCTTAGTGCCTATCAGTGCCGGCTTATCAGTGCAGCCTCATGAGTGCCCATCGGTGCAGCCTCATGAGTGCCCATCGGTGCAGCCTCATGAGTGCCCATCGGTGCAGCCTCATGATTGCCCATCAGTGCAGCCTATCAGTGCCAGCTTATCAGTGCAGCCTCATGAATGCCCATCAGTGCAGCCTCATCAGAGCACATCGGTGAAGAAGAAAATTTTCATAACGAAAACTAAGAAAAACTTTTTTTCAAAATGTTCAGGCATTTTTCCTTTGTTTTGTGGCAATAGCCGCCCATCACAGTGCCACAGCATCTGCTGTGAATAGACCCTTATTTCAAAAGGAAAAATACATTGTAACTGCTTAAAATGCCTAAAATGTGGTAGCTGGAGTTAGGCTTTAATTTCTTAGTCATTTATGTAAAGTCCATCTAAATCTACTAGTCCATCTAACACTAACCTCACCCTAGGATGACAGCACTGCTGTCCAAGGGTGGCTACATGGCTGCTCCATAGATACAGCTGATGATTGAGTGTAGCCACCCTAAGGCTTCATGCACATGGGTGAATGAATTTATGCTGCCAAAAGGTGGCAGAAAAAAATGCCACTGATTTTGTGTTTTTTCACTTTTAGGTGCATTTTATGCGCATTTACATGCATATGGTGTTTAGAAGCGGTTGCGCGCAAACTCATTCTATTGGCTAGAATATTCATGCATTCTATCCATTAGAATACAGTGAAGGAAATAAGTATTTGATCCCCTGCTGATTTTGAATGTTTGCCCACTCACAAAGAAATGATCAGTCTAAAAATCGAATGGTAGGTGTATTGTAACACAGAGACAGAATTGCAACCCAAAATTCAAAAGAAATGCATGTCTAACAAATGATCAAGTATTTGATCCCCTTCACAAAACATGACTTAGTACTTGGTAACAAATCCCTTGTTGGCAATCACAGAGGTCAGACGATTCCTGTAGTTGGCCACCAGGTTTGCACACATCTTAGGAGGGATTTTGGCCCACTCCTCTTGGCAGATCCTCTCCAGGTCATTAAGGTTTGGTGGCTGACGTTTGGCAACTTGAACTTTCAGCTCCCTCCACAGATTTTCAGTCGGATTAAGGTCTGGAGACTGGCTAGGCCACTCCAGGACCTTAATGTGCTTCTTCTTGAGCCACTCCTTTGTTGCCTTGGCCGTGTGTTTTGGGTCATTGTCATGCTGGGACACCCATCCACGACCCATTTTCAATGCCCTGGCTGAGGGAAGAAGGTTCTCACCCAAGCTTTGACGGTACATTGCCCCGTCCATCGTCCCTTTGATGCGGTGCAGTTGTCCTGTCCCCTTAGCAGAACCCCCCCCCCCGAAGCAGAATGGTTCGCCTCCATGTTTGACAGTTGGGATGGTGTTCTTGGGGTCATAAGCAGCATTCCTCCTCCTCCAACATGGCCAGCTGAGTTGATGCCAAAGAGCTCGATTTTGGTCTCATCTGACCACAACACTTTCAACCAGTCCTCCTCTGCATCATTCAGATGTTCAGTGGCAAGCTTCAGATGGGCCTGGACATGTGCTTTCTTGAGCAGAGGGACCTTGCGGGCACTGCAGGATTTCAATCCTTGTTGGCATAGTTCGTTACCAATTGTTTTCTTGGTGACTGTGGTCCCAGCTGCCTGGAGATCATTGACAAGATCCTCACATGTAGTTCTGGGATGATTCCTCACTGTTCCCATGATCATTGACACTCCATGAGGTGAGATCTTGTATGGTGCACCAGACCTAGGGAGACTGACAGTTGTTTTGTGTTTCTTCCATTTGCGATGATTGCACCAACTGTTGTCACCTTCTCACCAAGCTGCTTGGCGATAGTTTGGTAGCCCAGTCCAGCCTTGTGTAGGTCTACAATCTTGTCCCTGACATCCTTGGACAGCTCTTTGGTCTTTGCCATGGTGGAGAGTTTGCAATCTGATTGTTTGATTGTTCCTGTGGACAGGTGTCTTTTATACAGGTAACACAATGAGATTAGCAGAACTCCCTTTAAGAGACTGCTTCTAATCTCAGCTTGTTTCCTGTATAGAAGACACCTGGTAGCCAGAAATTCTGCTGAATGATAGGGGATCAAATACGTACCATGCACATGCAAATCAGTGCATCATTTGTTAGTCATGCATTTCTTTTGAATTTTTTGTAGCTATTCTGTCTCAGTGTTACAATACACCGAACATTCGATTTTTAGACTGATCATTTCTTTGTGAGTGGGCAAACATTCAAAATCAGCAGGGGATCAAAAACTTCTTTCCTTCACTGTAAATACACACACGTGTTTACATGTGTTTAGGGCATGTATATGCGTTGTGTGGAGAAACCGCAAAAGCCGCTTCTTGGGGAATGCATGCTTGGGAAATTTCTTTCCGCCACTGGACGAAAACACCTGCATGGGCCCATTACCTAAAATGCAGTGGTGTTCAGAGGTGAAAAAAAAAACCCCAAACACCCTTGAAAGTGGCGTTTTCTGCATCTGTGTGCATGAGGTCTAAGACAGGAGGTGGATTGCTGCCAGATCACCAGGTAAAGATAAAAGAAAAAAAAAAGAAAACTAATGCAGCCACCACATCTCAGGACTGGTAAGCTGCAGTATATTACATTTATGGTTTTTGGGTTTAGATATGTGGAAAGCAGCGATAACTCTTCTCTGTATAGATCTGATCGACAAAGCTTTACTGCGCTTCAGACACCAAGACATCGTTCCAATTACCAGACTGGAAAATGGGTTGAATGTGATGGAGATGTGGCACGGTCCAACATACGCTTTTAAAGACCTCGCTATGTCCTGTATGGGCCAGTTTCTGGATTACTTTTTGAAGGAAAGCAAGCGGCATGTGAACATCCTGGTTGGTACGTTGTCACCAATATATCATTGTTATCCCACAGATGGCTGACTTTTCTCATATCGTTCATAAAATATATGAAAGCACATTAAAGCGGTTGTAAATCCTCACATATACCCAGTGAAGTGACTGGCCTCAAAGTGGTTGTAAAGGCTCAAGGTTTTTTTACCTTTTGTGCATTCTATGCACGAAGGTAAAAAACCTGTGTGCAGCATCCCCCCCCCCAGCCCCCCTAATACTCCCCTAAGCCCCCTCTTGATCCAGCGATGTGCACTGGACTGTTCCTGGACTCCCTCTCCTCATTGGCTGAGACAGAAGCGGGAGGCATTGGCTGTCAATCACAGCAAGTGAACCAATGAGAAGTGAGAGAGCAGGGGGCCGAGCCGTGGCTCCGTGTGACTGGACACACAGACAGCGGGTGCTCCCATAGCAAGCTGATTGCTGTGGGGTCACCTGACAGGAGGGAGTGGCCAGGAGAGCATGCAGTGGACCTGAGAAGAGGAGGATCCAGGCTGCTCTGTGCAAAACCACTGCACACAACAGGTAAGTATATAGACATATTTGTTATTTTTTCTTAAACAAAAGCCTTTAGAAAAACTTCAAGTAATACACAGAGATGAAAAACGTCCTCTTACATAAGTTGTACCTGTTTATCTACAGTTGTGTTTCTCCTACATCCATTCAAAGTGCAGAATTTACACAGGATCTCTCAGCTATGAAAAGCAGGGGGTGGGGTGCTGAAGTTACATCAATGAGGAGAACTGATTGGAGGGAAGGGAACCCCCCCCCCTTAAAACAGGAACAGAGCTGCGGCTGTCAATCACAGGCTGTGTCCTCTCCTGTCACCATTTTTCTGTTCGTGTCATGAAAACTTGTCAGAAGTGACTCATATTATAGCAGAGAGACAGAAATGACTCTTAGTGCTCTGGATTGAGACAAATACACACTATAGAGGGATATGTTTTGTTCATATTTCATGTCTGAGGTTTACAACCACTTTAAGTGACACAACATCTGAAATACACATATTTTTCAGTGGACAGATTTCCTTTAAGTGTGGTACTTTGGAGAGTAAATCAGACTTAACACAAGCTACATGTTTTCTTGCTGTGTGCTGCACGCAGTAATGTGTCTAATGTGTAAAACTTCCAGCTATTTATTACCTCTCACTGAGATCACAGCACTCCCCCCAACAATGTATTCATCTGATTTCCTCTCCTGAAGAACTGCACCATCTTTGTTCAGCCACCATCCAGGGTCAGCATCTACTTTCTGGACTGAGGTGACAGTCATGTAAATTTTAGTGCTTGTGCAATTTTTGGCTGTGTTCACAAATGCCTTACACAAATCAGCCTCTGCTGCATCCTCTCACCTTGCAGTGTTATAATGTACAGTCTGATCCTCCTACCTGCAGCGCACTGATGACATCATTTGAGCCTAGACAAAGACTGACTGAATCTTGAGGATTGCTTTTTAACGATAAAAGTTGGAGCTTTTCTGAAAAGAAAATGATACTGTTACTCTGTATTGTGACATATCAGGAATTTATTCATGCAGACTTGTTATGTTACTGACAGGTCCACTTTAACCCCGTGTTTATATCTCACATTTATTACTGACTGATTATTTTAATTACTGACCAGAAGCTTTCAGAGAGCTTTCTGTATTATTCAGCGCTGTGTATCTTATGTTTCAGCAACATCTGGAGACACGGGAAGTGCTGCAATTGAGGGTGTTCGAGAAAATCCAAATATTGATATCATTGTTCTGTTCCCACTTGGACGCTGTACTAAGATCCAGGAGCTGCAGATGATCACAGTGTTTGAGGATAATGTTCACGTGTTAGGGGGTAGGTAGCCGGTACATTACTATTAGTCAGGATTTAACCACTATGTACGTCCCGAGAGCGAAGCGCACAAAGCAAACTTGTGGCAGTAGCAGCCATGTGCTTTGTATTTATTTCAGTCAAAGCCAGGGGCGGACTGACCATTTGGAAACTCAGGCACTGTCCGAGGCCCAGGGTCAGTAGGGGGCCCATGAGATGCCCCTGGTACGTTTTTCATAGGCTTTTTTTGAGTTTGGGCAAGGATACAGGGGCCCCATGATCTCCTATTGCCCGGGGGCCCCATGAGTTGTCAGTCCGCCCCTGGTCAAAGCTGGCCTCCAGCTGTAATTTAAAAGTGATCCGGGCACATTACATGGGGAGGCTGCAGGGCACATTGCATGGGGAGGCTGCAGGGCACATTGCATGGGGGGCAGCAGCAGGGCGCATTACATGGGGGGCAGCAGCAGGGCACGTTACATGGGGGACAGCAGCAGAGCGCGTTGCATGGGGGGCAGCAGCAGGGCGCGTTGCATGGGGGGCAGCAGCAGGGCGCGTTGCATGGGGGGCAGCAGCAGGGCGCGTTGCATGGAGGGGTAGCACCAGGATATATTATTTTGTACATGGAGTCAGCAGCAGGCTATATTACATCTTCCTTCATCCTTGGGTCAGCTGATAGCTTTCCATGGTTTCCAACACCATTTCTATGCTGATGACACACAAATCTATCTCTCTACTCCTCAGCTCACCCCATCAGTTTCCTCACGTATCACCTATTTACTGACAGATATATCAGACTGGATGTCACACCTCTTCCTAAAATTCAATCTATCCAAAACTGAGCTCATAATATTTCCTCCCCCACGTGTCTCTTCCCCTGATTTCTCAGTCAGGATCAATAGCACGACTATCAACCCATCCCCACATGCCAGGGTGCTAGGGGTAACCCTGGATTCTGAACTATCCTTTCAGGCTCACATCCAATCCCTGTCCAAATCATGCCGCCTCAACCTCCGCAACATCTCCAGAATATGCCCCTTATTAACCAAGGATACCACAAAGCTCCTAATTCACTCCCTGGTCATCTCTTGACTTGACTACTGCAACTCCCTCCTCATTGGTTTACCTTTACATAGACTATCCCCCCTCCAGTCCATCATGAATACTGCTGTCAAGCTCATCCAACTTACCAACCATTCAGTGTCTGCTACCCCTCTCTGCCAATCCCTCCACTGGCTTCCACTCGCTCAATGAACAAAATTCAAAATACTAACAACAACTTACAAAGCCATCCACAACTCTGCCCCCAGCTACATCACCTACCTGGTCTCCAAATATCAACCAAACTGCTCTCTTCAATCCTCCCAAGACCTTCTGCTCTCTAGTTCCCGTGTCACCTCCACGCTTGCACCTCCATGCTTGCCTCCAGGACTTCTCCCGAGCTTCTCCCATCCTATGGAACTCCCTACCCCAATCTGTCTGGCTGTCTCCTAATCTATCCACCTTTAGACAATCCCTGAAAACCTTTCTCTTTAAATAAGTCTATCCTGCTTCTACATAGTAAACCGCCATTTATTTCCTCCATCAGCTCATCCCCCCCACAGCTATTACCTTTTGTATCACTCAACCCTTCCTCCTAGATTGTAAGCTCTAACGAGCCAGGCCTTCTGTTCCTCTTGTACCAAATTGTATTGTAATAGTAATGTCTACCTTCATTTTGTAAAGCGCTGCGCAAATTGTTGGTGCTATATAAATCCTGTATTATAATAATAATTACATGGGAGGGAGCAGAAGGGCACATTACATGAGGGACTGTAGCGGCCGAGCACAGCAAGCGGAGATGGCAATATACTGTAGAGTAGGTTTTGGGAGTCCTGGTCCTCACCAGCCCCACCATTCTTCTCCATCCCAGGTGATGTCACATACATGCACCTAGGATGGACAGGAGGGGAGTAGGGGCCGCGGGGAACAGAGTGCTACAGCACGACTCCCAGAAGCTTCACAATGCAGATCTGTATGTAGGGGAGACCTGGGGATGAGAAACAATCTGATTACTAATGCAGGCCATAGATGGGTTGAAAATCGGCCGTTTAAAATAAAAAAAAAATTAAAAAATCGGTCGTTCAATCGGCCGACATTACCACCAATGGCAAAAAAATCAGCCACTTTTCGTCCCGTCTACGGCCGGCATTTTTACTTCTGTCCTTGCAGAGAGCTCCGCTATTATATGTTACATGAAAAAGTCTTGCGGTTTCAACATTGTATTTATTTCAGATACAGATATTTTTATTCGGATACAAATAGATACATTTTTGCAACTGCAAGACTTTTAATATAAAATATAAAAGCGGACTATTCTTCTTCTTCTTCTTCTTGCAGGTCACAGCTCATGTGCAGATTTTTTATGGGTAAAACGATCGGCCGATTTGCCCATCATTGCCGGGAAAATTGGCCAATTGTCAAAATCGGCCGTGAATTTTCCAACTTTACCGATGAAAAAAAATGTGCCAAAACCCCGAAAAACGGCCGACCAATTGACCCACTAACGATGCGAAAATCAGCTGATTTTTTTTCGGACGAAATTTCGGCCAATTTTTGACCCATCTATGGCCTGCATAAGTGATTACATTGGAATGTGTGAGATATTGTACATCCTCCATACGCATGAGCAACCTAATAATTCATATAAAATGCAACTCTTCTAAATTTTCTCCTGTTCCTTGGCAGTTGAAGGAACATCGGATGAGCTGGATGTACCTGTAAGAAAACTCTTCGCAGACACAAGTTTTGCAAGCAAGCATAACTTAATGAGCACTAATTCTGTAAACTGGGCTCGAGTGATGGTCCAGGTAGCCCATTTCATCTACGGGTACTTCCGATGTGCTCCAGCATCAGAGGAAGACATACTGCGCCCAGTGGAGATAGTCGTACCAACAGGTGGAGCAGGGAATATTACAGGTAAGAGATGGGTAACATGAAGTGAGCACGCACCAGTACCCCAACAGCAAATGGCTTGCTATGGGGGGGGGGCACTGGTCAAGGGGGAGGAGCCAGGAGCGCTGGCGGGGGAAAAAGAGGATCCTGGTTGCTCTGTGCAAAACCAGCACAGAGCAGGTAAGCATAACATGTTTGTCATAACCTCTGTGACCAAACCCCGTTGGGTAGGGTGAAATGCATCAGAGGGTGTGGCCAGAATGGCGGCTGAGGCTATTCCTCAACATTGGACTCCTGTGGTCGGTTGATCAGCGTCCATCCCTTCACAGGTACAACATGTTTGTTATAAAAAAAACAGAACAACGAACCTTTAGAATCACTTTAACTATTTTAATCCTTATGCTGCTAGCATTAGTAAATAGATCATATTAATATAGTTACTCTTTTTTAATTTTTTTTTTTACATTTCTTCAGTTACTTCCTGGTTTCTGGCCTAGATCAAAATGATGCCATACATCCATGGAGTTTTAATGAGCATTTTGTTTTCTTTCATCTGGAGGAGGAGCTTTCACAGTAACAACACTCAGGAACAAACTGGCACCCAATATAATTAACCCTCCCAAACAACCCAGTTTTTTCTTTAACCGCAGTGGTTTTTATCCCTGCAATAGGTGCATGTTATGCGTTTGTAATGGTATACACAAAAGTACTGTAAAATCTTTTAGATCAAACGCTACAGGTAAAACGTACGACATTGAAAATACCATTACATGTAACACTACACATGTGGTCTACCTCTTAGAGTGCTCCTGCGGGAAGCAATACGTAGGGAGGACAACCCGAAGGCTAAGAGACAGGTTGCGTGAACACCTCAAAAACATCACTAAGGGATTTAAGGAACACTCTGTATCCATGCATTTCAGACAACACCACCACAGAAACCCCCACTGTCTGAAATTCACGGGAATTGATGTTATCAAAAAACAATGGCGAGGTACATACAGCAAAAGAGCTGTATCTAAACTAGAAACGAAATGGATATATTTATTGCAAACGCTGTCACCATCAGGCCTGAACATCAACCTCGACATTAATTGCTTCATTGACACCAGTTAATAGCATCACAAAATCCCACATCCCCTCAGTTGGGTTCATCTGTTTCCATTTTTTATACTCATGATTATTGGTTCCACCCCATGTGGGTGTGTATTTTATATGTTTATATTTTTTATATTCTAATACCTTTGTGACCCATGTCTCATATATTCACAGTTTTATGGTCACTATTATTCGTTTTAATATGTCCGCATACGTTTATGTTACTGTCATTTGGCCTTATAGGCCTTTATGCTGGATTTAAGCGGTATGATATTAGTTAATATTATTCTTTCACCTTTTTTACATATGGTTTATTAATAGGGTATTGATGACCATCATTGTAATTTCCATTAATTTTTTAACACACATGTTTTATATTATTTTATACTGTTTTTAAACTATTATTATCCAGTCACTATGAGGTAGTGATTCTTCTTCTTGTAAGACGTTTATGACTAATCATAGATTGTTAGATGATTTGCTTCATATATGTTTCCTGGCTTTATTTAGGAGAGATCCTTTTCCCCATATCGTCTTTTCCAATTTGGTCACTAGGTGGTGCTGTGGCTTCCATTAAATCCTTGCACAGGGATTTGGGTCATACTATAGCCTTACCGATGAGTAATCGATTGTCACAGACCCCATTGCGCCACAGAGGAATAAGTAGACATCCACATGCCCGGATAAACCTTTTAATTTAGAAGGAACATTCCCCTGTGCGCTGGGCACATCTCTCATTGATGTATTGTTTTCAACCCACGGCAAAATGGCCGCCGGAGGTCTTACTGGGCATGCGCGACTGCTGTTTGTCCTCTATGCACTATAAGCCAAAAACATGGCTAGTGCGCATGCGCGGGAAGCCCGCGATGCCGCAGATGTGCAGAATGAGCACATTTGCTCTTTCTTTATTTAAGGACTCACTTGGGACCGGGTTCTCTCCCTTTGAAAATGTGTTATTACACGAAACGCGTTACAGAGATACCCTTTCTTATGGAATGTTAACCACTAACTACCTCAGATGTAAGTGCTGATTTTGTTTACTTACTTGTACTTTGATGTTACCCCTATTTTGATCATTAAACATACTACACTATTGGAGTTCTTTTCTCTCTGGGCTCATTTATCTGGCACTGAGAGTCCCTGTTCTGAAGGATTTTTCCTGGCTCCTATCTGCCTCGTATGATCCCCCTGATGGCTGGAAATTGTACTGCTGGACACAGCTAACCTGAGATGTGGAAACCTGCTTTGGATAGATGACAGCTGGTGAAGTACCTCCACCTGATGATCACATCCGCATGCTGAGTTCCCACCCCCAGAGTACCGAGGAGTAGGTCTTATTTACTCCAACGCACATTTATCTGTGCTATCTGGTTAGTGCATAGTACGCTCATTGCTTCCAGCCACAGCAGTCACGAAAGTTATCCGCTGTTCTTTGTGTCACCACAGTCACATCATCTCATATGAACTATATCCTATCAGTCAATTGGTGCATAGTATGCTCATTGCTTCCAGTTTTAATAGTCACGTATTTTACTTTTCTGTTTACTGTATATCCACAGTCACCTCACTCCGCATTATCTATACCTAATAAGCGGTGTTGCTGTTAATATCATTTAACACCACGGTCACGGCAGTCACAGAAGGTTTATTACTGCTCGTTGTGTCACAACAGTCACATTAATTTATATATACTATATTAATGAAGTTTTAACACTGTGAGATATCTTCAATATGTTGCAACTATGATCGAGCGCCGCATTTGTACCTTTATTTCTGATATTTATTGGAGGATCTGAGGTTGTTTCCTCTTCTATGCTGGCTGCTCCTATTTTTCTGTACTTAACTGGTCTACTGTAACCCAGCGCTCATATTTCTATTGTTTTTATTACTCTTCCTTTCACAGTAAGCACACACTCCTGCCTGCATGCCTGAACTAAGGACAAATGGATTCCAGGAAGTAAATGTTACATGAATCATCTGCCATTACCAGGGGTGGACTGACAACTCATGGGGCCCCTGGGCAATAAGGGATCATGGGGCCCCTGTGTCCTTGCCCTCACTCACAAAAGCCTATGGAAAAGGTACTAGGGGCATCTCATTGGGCCCCCTACTGACCCTGGGCCCTCAGGCAGTGCCTGAGTTTCCAAATGGCCAGTCTGCCCCTGGCCATTACACAAGGCTGTGGTTAGAAATGCTGAGGGTTGGTTTTCAAAATAATTTCTCAACAAAATAAAGCATGGAGAAATGGATGGATGGGTGAGCATGCTTTATGAACTAAATGGTGTTTTCAGTGGTCAGATACAGTTAAGTTCCACTTTAAAGTGTGACTTCCATAGTCTGGTTGGAAAAAGACAAAAGTCCATCCAGTTCAACCATAGAAAAAAAAAAAAAGTTATAATCCTATACCCACAGTTGATCCAGAGGAAGGATCTCAGCAAAAACTCAGCAAAGCATGATCCAATTTGCTCCTGCTGGGAAACAAAATCCTTCTTGATCCCCCGAGAGGCAATAGGATATTCCCTGGATCAAGCTTACCTTCAAATGTTAGTATCCAGTTATATTCTGTGTATCTAAGAAAGAATCCAGGACTTTTTTAAAGCAATCCACTGAGCTGGCCAGAACCAACTCTTGAGGGAGTCTATTCCACATTTTCACAGCTCTTACTGTGAAGAAACCTTTCCGTGTTTGGAGATTAAATTTCTTTTCTTCCAGACGTAAAGAGTGCCCCCTTATCCTCTGTGATGACCTCAGGGTGAATAACTCTACACCGAGTTCACTATATGAACCACTGATGTATTTATACATGTTGATCATATCACCCCTTATGTATTATACATGGAGATCATATCCCCCTTATGTATTATACATGGAGATCATATCCCCCTTATGTATTATACATGGAGATCATATCCCCCCTTATGTATTATACATGGAGATCATATCCCCCTTATGTATTATACATGGAGATCATATCCCCCTTATGTATTATACATGGAGATCATATCCCCCTTATGTATTATACATGGTGATCATATCCCCCCTTATGTATTATACATGGTGATCATATCCCCCTTATGTATTATACATGGAGATCATATCCCCCCTTATGTATTATACATGGAGATCATATCCCCCCTTATGTATTATACATGGAGATCATATCCCCCTTATGTATTTATACATGTTGATCATATCCCCCTTATGTATTATACATGGAGATCATATCCCCCCTTATGTATTATACATGGTGATCATATCCCCCCTTATGTATTATACACGGAGATCATATCCCCCCTTATGTATTATACATGGTGATCATATCCCCCCTTATGTATTATACATGGAGATCATATCCCCCTTATGTATTATACATGGTGATCATATCCCCCCTTATGTATTATACATGGTGAACATATCCCCCTTATGTATTATACATGGAGATCATATCCCCCTTATGTATTATACATGGTGATCATATCCCCCCTTATGTATTATACATGGAGATCATATCCCCCCTTATGTATTATACATGTTGATCATATCCCCCTTATGTATTATACATGGTGATCATATCCCCCTTATGTATTATACATGGTGATCATATCCCCCTTATGTATTATACATGGTGATCATATCCCCCTTATGTACTATACATGGTGATCATATCCCCCCTTATGTATTATACATGGTGATCATATCCCCCCTTATGTATTATACATGGTGATCATATCCCCCCTTATGTATTATACATGGTGATCATATCCCCCCTTATGTATTATACATGGTGATCATATCCTCCCTTATGTATTATACATGGTGATCATATCCCCCTTATGTATTATACATGGTGATCATATCCCCCTTATGTATTATACATGGAGATCATATCCCCCCTTATGTATTATACATGGTGATCATATCCCCCCTTTATCTCCTCAAGAGAGAATAAATTCAGTTCCTCTAATCTTTCCTCATAGCTGTTTGGTTGCCCTTCTCTGTACTTTCTCCAGTTCCCCAATATTCTTTTTGTGAATTGGTGCCCAAAACTGAACTGCATATTCCAGATGAGGTCTTACTAATGATTAGTACCGGGGTAATATGATATCTCTCTCTCTGGAGTCTATACCTCTTTTAATACAAGAGAGGATTTTGCTCGCTTTAGAAACTGCAGCTTGGCATTGCATGCCATTATTAAGCTTGTGATCTACCAGAACTCCCAGATCCTTCTCCACCATTGATTCCCCCAGTTGTACCCCCCCCCAGTATGTATGATGCATGCATATTCTTAGCCCCCAAGTGCAGAACCTTACATTTATCAACATTAAACCTCATTTGCCACATAGTTGCCCAATTACACAGTACATTGAGGTCGGCTTGTAAATTGGAGACATCCTGTAAGGACGTTATTCCACTGCACAGCTTAGTGTCATCTACAAAGACTGAAATGGGATTTATAATCCCAGACCCTATATTGTTTATAAATATATTAAAAAGTAAGGGTCCCAACACTGAACCTTGGGGTACACCACTGACGACCCCAGACCATTCAGAGTATGAATCAATAACCACTACTCTCTGAATACGATCTTTTAGCCAGTTTTCTATCAATTTACATTCAGATTTTTCCAAGCCTGTAGACTTTACCTTACACATTAGCCGTGTGTGGGGAACTGTGTCAAACACTTTGGCAAAATCCAAGTATACCATTTTTATATTTATTAAAAGCTCTTTTCTTATTATCTATAGCCTTTTTAACTTTGGCCGTAAGCCACATAGATTTGATTTTTAGCCCTTTAAACGTGTTGCCCATGGGAATATATTTTGCAGTGTGTTCACATACAGTCTTTGAAGAACTCCCATTTCTGTGTTGTGTTCATCAATGCCAATATTCCCTCCCAGTCTAAGGCTTGGAGAGCAACTCTCAGCCTTGAAAAATTAGCTCTCTTGAAATTGATCCTTTTTATTTTTCCCGTATGTGCTTGCTGTTTACAGCTAACAATAAATGAAATCATGTAATGGTCACTGCTACCCAGTGTCAAGGTCCTACCTTTTCCCTGAAGTTATGTTACTCCATGTGCTGGCGTCCATCTTGGATTCTGCTGTGCATGGTGGGAATCCTTTTATGCCTTCAGGTCTCTGAGGTCCATCCCCCAGAGGGGTGTGGCTGATGACATATAAACCTGTGGCCCGCACATGCTCTTTGCACTTGTGTCTTGTGTCTTGGTCTTCCTACAGCTCTGTGTATACGCTCGTGACTCTTCTGGTATCTGACTCGGCTTGTGTTTAAGACCATTCTCTGTGTTTTCCTTCAATCTGACCTTCCGTTGCTGAACCCGGCCCGTGACCTGTGATTCTCTGTCTACTGTCCTGTACCGTTTTGTCCCGTTGTTGTCGACCCGGCTTGCCTGACTACGCTATTGTCATTCTCACCAGCTACACGCCATTGGCGGCGGCTATTACCGCAGCTGGGGTGTCTCGGGGGCCGCGACCTGGTTCCTGGCTGCGTCAAGTCCATCCCCACCATCAGGGGCCCTGGTGAAGGGCAGCCTGGGACTTAGACTCCGCGCCCTGAGGGACTTCGGTCTGTTGGTGGTGGTTGTCGTCAGCCAGTGCGTTACCCTGCCACTAGGCCTACCTGTCCGTTCCACAGCCCTGCCCTGACACCCAGATGTTCTTTTATATGGACATTAGTAATAAGCTCTGGTTTGAGATTACCAGGTCCAGCAGAGCATCGTTCCTAGTAGGGGCCTCTATGAACTGGACCATAAAATTGTCCTGTAGTAGGTTTAAAAATGTTTGCCCTTTAACTGTTCCTGCAGTACCATTACTCCAGTCAATTTCCGAGTAGTTAAAATCCCCCATTATTATCACTGTCCCAGCCCTTTCGATCTGTGCAAGGAGCTAAGTTTCCACCTGCTCATTAACACTGGGAAGTGTAACTTGGTTATTAATTTTGATATAAGGAAGCTGCCATCTTAGCCTCTGTTTGATCTGCAGTTGCCGTGGTTCTGCACATTTGATCAGTTATGACACCAGACAATTTATGGCTTGTCAGTTCAGTTGAGAGCTGTCATTCACAGCATGCTTTGAATACAACAGTTCTGGGAAACCATTACATTGATGGGTTTTGTTCCACTTTAAAGTCGGCACTCCACCTTAAGTTGCTCAGCACCCATGCTCTGCCCCAGCCTTTTTCAACCAGGGTACCTTTTGGGTTCTTCAAGGGTGCTTTGGAAAATGCCTAAAAACTTCCCCAAAATTGTGTACAACCCAGTGGGTAGATTAAGCCTGTTTTTTGTTACACAAGGCCATCGTTTTTAATTAACTGTGCAGGCCAGTCACCAGCATTCTAACAATCACTGACATCATTGGTTGATAAGGAGAACATCAGACACCTACACGGCATCTTTATTTAACCCTTCCTCCCCGCCCCACTCTGTCAGCACTGGTTCACGTTAACTGAATTGGGGAGAGAAAATAAGGAAGCAATGTTGGAATACTAGTCAGTACCAGTCTGGATAAGAGTAATTGCTTTGAAATAATAAATCACCTCTAATGTTGGGTGTCTTATGTGTGTGGATGTTGATGTATTATGTAAAACGATTAGTTTAGATTTTTACATTTTAGAATGGGGTGCCTTGAGATCATCTATAATTTTAAAGGATGTCTTGACTGTTAAAAGGTTTAGAAAAATGGTTCTACCCATCTGTGATGTTCCTGGAGGGCTATTTAATTAGGTTGATGGGATAGTGAAAAAGGCCTTCAAGCTGTGGTAAGAAGCAAGTAGTAGTTCTCGTCTTGGACCTGTTCATAGCCTCCATGTAACCAGGAAGCTTTTCCACATAAGCTTTCCCTCCAGGGGGAGCATAAGGACTTTTCCCACTTGATGGGGTAAGACAAATCGTATTCCACCCTTAGAGGAATGTTGGGACTACAGTTGCAAGAAAAAGTATGTGAACCGCTTGGGATTATGTGGAGTTTTGCATGAATTGGGCATAAAATGTGCTGTGAACGTCATCTAAGTCACAACAATAGAAGAACACAGTCTGCTGAACATAATACTACACAAACATTAGATGTTGCCATGGTTTAATTGCACATAACATGTAAACATTCACAGTGCAGGGAGGAAAAAGTATGTGAGGCCCTAGCTTAATGACTTCTCCCAGAGCTAATTGGAGCCAGGAGTGAGCCAACCTTGACTCCAATCAGTGTGATGATATTGGGTGTGTTGCTGACAGCTGTCCTTAAAAAACACACACCTGTTTTGGGTTTACTGGTTTCAAGAAGCACTGTCTGATGTGAACCATGCCTCGCAGAAAAGAGCTCTCAGAAGACCTACGATCAAGAATTGTTGACTTACATGAAGCTGGAAAGGGTTACAAAAGTATCTCCAAAAGCCTTGATGTTCATGTGTCCACGGTAAGACAGACTGTCTACAAATGGAGAAAGTTTAGCACTGTTGCTACTCTCCCTAGGCATGGTCGTCCTGTAAAAATAACTGCAAGAGCACAGCGCAGAATGCTGCATGAGGTAACGAAGAATCCCAGAGTGTCAGCTAAAGACCTACAGAAATCTCTGGCACATGCTAACATTTTTGTTGACACATCTACAATAAGGAAAACATTAAACAAGAATGGAGTACATGGGAGGATACCACAGAGGAAACCATTGCTGTCCAAAAAGAATATTGCAGCACGTTTGAAGTTTGCAAAAGAGCACCTGGATGTTCCACAGCACTACTGGCAAAATATACTGTGGACAGATGAAACCAAGATTGAGTTGTTTGGGAAGAACACACAACACTATGTGTGGAGAAAAAAAGGCACAGCACACCAACATCAAAACCTCATCCCCACTGTAAAACATGGCGGAGGGAGCATCATGGTTTGGGGCTGCTTTGCGGCCTCAGGGCCTGGACGGATTGTTGTCATTGATGGGAAAATGAATTCCAGAGTTTATCAAGACATTTTGCAGGAAAACGTACGACCATCTGTCCGCCAACTGAAGCTCCGCAGAGGATGGGTGATGCAACAGGACAATGACCCAAAGCATACAAGTAATTCAACAAAACAATGGCTGCAACAGCACAGAATACACCTTCTGGAGTGGCCCAGTCAGAGTCCTGACCTCAACCCGATTGAAATGCTGTGGCATGACCTTAAGAGAGCGATTCACGCCAGACATCCCAAGAATATTGTTACACTGAAACAGTTTTGTGAAGAGGAGTGGTCCAAAATTACTCCAGATCATTGTGCAGGTCTGATCTGCAACTACAGGAAAAATTTGGTTGAGGTTATTGCTGCCAAAGGAGGGTCAACCAATTATTAAGTCCAAAGGTTCACATACTTTTTCCTCCCTGCACTGTGAATGTTTACATGTTATGTGCAATTAAACCATGGCAACATCTAATGTTTGTGTAGTATTATGTTCAGCAGACTGTGTTCTTCTATTGTTGTGACTTCAGAGCACATTTTATGCCCAATTCATGCAAAACTCCACGTAATCCCAAGGGGTTCACATACTTTTTCTTGCAACTGTATGTTCTATCCACTGCTATGCCACTGGTCTCTCCCTCTCCACCTTTCCTTGTATTAAAGGAATTGTTGTAACTCATAACGCTTGCTGCCACCATTACCCTACATGGCTGGCTGTTCACTTGTAGGACTATGCTTGGACATGGCCAAGGAGAATAAGGAAGACCAAGGATGGTTGGAAGAAATTGCCGGTTCAGTTGAAGAGCCTGGGTTCAGATTAGGCCAGGCTGGGATGCTCACAGGGTGTCTTGGGGCGATGTCTGGAGGTTTCTGCTTAGGAAACTACAGGAGCACTGGCATTAAGGGGCCACAGAGTGTCCATGGATTGCCCAAGCCGGTAAGGAAAGAGTAAGGGGTAGATTTACTAAAGCTGGAGAGTACAAAATCTGGTGCAGCTCTGCATAGAAACCAATCAGTTTCCAGGTTGTTTTTGTCGAAGTTTAATTGAACAAGCTGAAGTTAGGAGCTGATTGGCTACCATGCACAGCTACACCAGATTTTGAGTGCTCCAGTTTTAGTAAATCTCCCCCTTAGACTTCACATGGTCCTGTCACATCACATTATCACCCTTGACACTGATCCCCACTTATTTTTCTAGTCGGTGAGAATATCTTGTAGTTTTATGTGATTGTTATGTGAGATAGGCAGAACTATTGTGTAGACTTACCTTTTTCTGTTCTGTTTCTGCCCATCCAGCTGGTTGCTGCTGTAAATAAAAATGATATCCTTCACAGAGCCATTCAACATGGAGACTTCTCATTGGGAGAAACAGAGATGACATTAGCCTCTGCAATGGATATCCAGGTATTAAATGTTATACAGCTTACACCTTCTATATGTTTTCAGAGTGCTTATCTTGTAGAGGTGGCAGGAACAGCAGCCTGGGCAAGTCAATCCAGAAAACCTGCCAATGGGCCCACTTTCTGGCAAAGTCCAACCCATCTCCACATTTCATTTTTGTCACATGCTATTGTAGTTTTTCCCTCCTTTATGGACCCTAAGCATTGCATCTGCAGGTCTATAGATGAATGGAAATAGATGTAAGGGAGCTGTTTAATCTTTCAAAGCATTTGTCTTTCTGTCCAACCAGTTCTGAGATTCAAACAGCTCTGCCACAGACCACAACCATGCCTGGAGGACAGAAGACCTGAAATTCTCTGCTCCACTTCCATAACACTTGCAGATGTCCACCCCACATCACCCTGTGATTTGACAATAAAAGGACAAGCAGCAGAAAGATGACTCTTCATTAAAAAAGTGATAAAAAATATATTTTTATAAGTATTTTTATTATAACAAAATTTAGGGGAAACCATTTTTGCAGCATTTTCAGTCTTTTTTTTTCTTCCTTTTTATAGTAAAAAAATAAAGAAAAAAACAAAACAATGGTTTCTAAATACATTAAAAAGAAAGCTCTACCTATCTAAATGATATACACAAAATTAATGTTTGTACAGTGTGTCATGACATGAGTAATTGTCAGTCAAACTATCAATGAAACCTGAAAATGGCTTTCTAATGAAGGGGTACTACAGGCTGGTGCTCAAGTTGTTCGAGACCCTACAAGTGGAAAAAATACCTCTTGATCTGCAGAAATGCATTCAACAACTAATTCCTGTTTTAAGCTGACAACACGCAGCATTTTTGTGGACTGAGTGGTGTCAGCCCTGCTCAGTTGTCTGTTATTAAACAACTCAACCTCTTCCACTGTTTTCATCTGTACAATATAGAGCAGCCTTTCTCAACCTATTAACCCCAGAGGAATCTGTGAAATAATTTTGTAGGTCTCATGGAACCCTTGGTATGAATAGTCAGTTGGGTCTATTGGAAAAATGTCTCGTACCTTGGTGGTCAGTGGGAAGATTGCCCTCCTTAGAGTGGTGGCTTCAATGACGCCCTTACAGTCAGCTAAAAAGATCATTGTTGTCTTTCTACTGACTCTGCAAAGTGGTTATGGACCTGCAACTATGAAGGCACCATGATAAGGGACACAGCTCAAGGAACTTCCAGCAACCTCTGGAGGAACCCTCGACTGAGAATGGCTGACAAAGACAGTAATTATTCTGTATTCCAAAGATAAGGACTAGGAGGGCTAATTTCTCTCCTTAAAGTGTTACTAAACTCACAACAATAATATCAGCCTGTATATGCAGTAAAGCATGCTTGTTATACTCACTGTGGAACCTAAGGGGTTAATCATCTGCACTGTGTAAAAAGGATGTTTGATCCTATCTTCTCTCTTCCTCCCCTTTTTCAAGCGACCACCTCTTATCTCCTGATAAGACAGACTGAACCGTAGGTATTTTGCACATGCTCAGTTTGGTGTGTATTACTAGAACGGTTTTTTTTTTTTCTTGGGAGAGTGCATGTGATGAGCACAGGGACAATCAGCACTGGTCAGACAGAGGTCAGGGGTTCTGCATCCTACTATAGCAAAAAGAAAACTCCTACTAGCTTTAGCTGGAAGATAATAAAAATCACAAGACTGCTCTAACTGCTGATGAGAAAAGGTATTTAGCAGTTTACATTTACTAAAATAATTGCATTTCCATGTTGTGTGTAGTGTGGGAGACTGGATATAGTGAATGCAGGGTCCAGGGAGATCATATATAGTGAATGCCGGGTCCTGGGAGACCATATATAGTGAATGCAGGGTCCAGGGAGACCGGATATAGTGAATGCAGGGTCCGGGGAGACCGGATATAGTGAATGCGGGGTCCGGGGAGACCGGATATAGTGAATGTGGGGTCCGGGGAGACCGGATATAGTGAATGCGGGGTCCGGGGAGACCAGATATAGTGAATGCGGGGTCCGGGGAGACCGGATATAGTGAATGCAGGGTCCGGGGAGACCAAATATAGTGAATGCAGGGTCCGGGGAGACCGGATATAGTGAATGCAGGGTCCGGGGAGACCCGATATAGTGAATGCAGGGTCCGGGGAGACCCGATATAGTGAATGCAGGGTCCGGGGAGACCAGATATATAGTGAATGCGGGGTCTGGGGAGACCAGATATAGTGAATGCGGGATCTGGGGAGACCGGATATAGTGAATGCGGGGTCCGGGGAGACCGGATATAGTGAATGCGGGGTCTGGGAAGACCGGATATAGTGAATGCGGGGTCTGGGGAGACCGGATATAGTGAATGCGGGGTCTGGGGAGACCGGATATAGTGAATGCGGGGTCCGGGGAGACCGGATATAGTGAATGCAGGGTCCGGGGAGACCGGATATAGTGAATGCGGGGTCTGGAAAGACCGGATATAGTGAATGCGGTGTCTGGGGAGACCGGATATAGTGAATGCGGGGTCTGGGGAGACCGGATATAGTGAATGCGGGGTCCGGGGAGACCGGATATAGTGAATGCAGGGTCCGGGGAGACTGGATATAGTGAATGCGGGGTCCGGAGAGACCGGATATAGTGAATGTGGGGTCCGGGGAGACCGGATATAGTTAGTGCAGGGTCCGGGGAGACCAAATATAGTGAATGCAGGGTCTGGGGAGACCGGATATAGTGAATGCGGGGTCCGGGGAGACCGGATATAGTGAATGCAGGGTCCGGGGAGAGCAGATATAGTGAATGCAGGGTCCGGGGAGACCGGATATAGTGAATGCAGGGTCCGGGGAGACCAGATATAGTGAATGCAGGGTCCGGGGAGACCAGATATAGTGAATGCAGGGTCCGGGGAGACCAGATATAGTGAATGCAGGGTCCTGGGAGACCAGATATAGTGAATGCAGGGTCCGGGGAGACCAGATATAGTGAATGCAGGGTCCGGGGAGACCGGATATAGTGAATGCAGGGTCCGGGGAGACCAGATATAGTGAATGCAGGGTCTGGGGAGACCGGATGTAGTGAATGCAGGGTCCGGGGAGAGCAGATGTAGTGAATGCAGGGTCCGGGGAGACCGGATGTAGTGAATGCAGGGTCCGGGGAGAGCAGATGTAGTGAATGCAGGGTCCGGGGAGAGCAGATGTAGTGAATGCAGGGTCCGGGGAGAGCAGATATAGTGAATGCAGGGTCCGGGGTTTAGTAACACTTTAAGATAACAGAGGAAGTATGCACAGGACAACCCTGAATATTTCCAGGATCAAGTGATATTATCAAACAGATATAACAAAACACTTACAATTGTATAATTGACAAATTAAAAAGGTGCAAATAAGAGAAGTTCATTATTAGGGTTTTCATACACCTTAAAGAATAAGTTCACCTTTCGAAACATGTTACATGTTATACCCATATTCTGCGTGTAACATGTTCTGGAAGGAGTGGCCCCCCTTCCCCCAATGTGACAGCCCCCTCCCCTTCCCCCACTAGCTGTCACAATTTAAAAAAAAGTGTTTGTGCAGGACTCTGCCTTCCTGTGTCACTCATTCACAGTATGCTGTGAATGGGAAGAATACAAGTTCCCACATCCTCTGTGGCTGTTGTCTTGTAGTTCTCAATAAACTACCACGGCTCTGTTGAGTGCTCTGGTAGCTCATTGATTCTTTGTCAGTGTGTATCTGCTTGCCCATATGATGTACGAGCAGACAGCTTACACCGACAGTCTGCAGTTCTGCATGGCACCGGTGATCTGCTGGTGCAATGCTTTCCAGGCTCACAGAACAAAAAATAGTAAATGCACATTTTTATTACCTGCAAAAAATGTGCAATTATTATTTTTTGTTAGAGGTGATTGCAGCCGTATTAGTGCATTTGCGACAGAAACAATTGAGTACTGTCCGTGATACTTTTTTTTATTTGCACGGAGTATGTCCCCTTCTTCAAGGTCCAAGTAGTACCGTTATGATGGGTCTGTTATGATGGGTCCCATCATAACAGTACTGCTTGGACTTTGAAGAAGGGGACATACCCCGTGCAAATAAAAAAAAGTATCACGGACAGTACTCAATTGTTTATTTTTTGTTAAAAAGTGAACTTATCCTTTTAACCTGTTCCATTTTTTTTATGAGATTGGGTGGATAGCTCTATAAATATCTCTGTTTTACCCCCTTAGGACCTATATAGTGCAAATCTTAAAGTGTCTTGTGCTAATTGTAAACACACTTATATTAATTATAAAACATCCATTCATATGTGTGAACTACCAAATGTGGCTTCCACCTGTGCAAACAAATCTTATGTTTTTCACAAGATGCCACAGGTGGAAGCCTCCTGTGTTCACTAAGCAGCACGGCAACCACTTGGCATGGGATCCAGGAGCTAATAGAAATCACTGTAGTAGCTGTGCCTACTACAGTGATTTCTGTCTCCAGGGGGATTTTCCAGAAATGGCACATACATACTTACGCAGGGCCCTCTGATTCCTCCTGTATTCATTTGTATTGTAATTGTATTGTCCAAGCTGGATCAATGTCACTACTCACCACATACCTTGAATTCAGCTTTAAAGATCTGTTCTCTGCTGACATCTAGTGGAGAAATAGCAGAATGCAATTAATATTTTACTGCCTGTCACCCAATACAAAATTAAAGGCACAACCACCTTTCCAGACTTTTGCTGTAAAACCCATTTCACATGAGGTGGATTACATTCTTATCAGCAGGGGATCAGCTCACAGGTCCCCTGCTGATTGGTGCAGAGCGGGCAGATGACACATCCATAATAACAAAAATCACCAGCACCAAAAAATAATGTGAAATAATTCTTAACCTCCCTGGAGGTATTCCTGAGTTTAGCTCGGGTAAAGTTTCAGCACCACATGCGGTAACCCCGAGCTACACTCGGGAATACAATGCAGCATTGCTCCGGGATCCCTCGATCATTTACCTTGTCCTGCACTACTGCGATGTCCCCCCTGCAGCGTCCCCAGCCATCTCCTCCAGCCAATGCCGGCATCTGTCTTCCGGGTTCCATTCCCTGCGACGTCGGGACGTACGGGTCTTACGGGGATGTAACCGACAGGAAATTTAAAAATTTTAAAAAGTGACATTCCCTAAATACATTAAAATCACATAGTAAAACATTACTGTATCAAACCATTTCACATACATTTTGTCCTGAGTGCTTTGTCCTGTGCACTGCCTGCATTTTTACTGTTCTTTCTGCCTGGAAATTGAGAAACGTCCATGGTGTCCAAAAAGAGTCCCTTTAGGTCAAAAGTGGTTTTAGACCGGCTAGAGAACAGCGATAGTAAATCAGAACCACTTGCAGAATTGAATGATAATGATTCGTGGGGAAACAATTTTGCGACTTTGTTAAGTGATGTGCGAACTTGGTGCTATATTTCAAATTTCAGTGTTTTTGGTTTGATTACATTATTGAATTAAATTTATTATTATTATATTATTTTTTATGATTATTTATTAAATTATAATTTATAATTTCGCGTTTCAAATTTTAACATACCCGGGATGTTTACTAGGCTCTTGTTCAGACAGTTTTCAGTGAGATATTAAGAGAATTACAGGCCTACAATAAAAAAATGACATATTTCCATGCAAAAAAATGTACCGCTTTGAGCACAGAAATATGAACATAATGAGACCGCTAGGGAGGCTACTATGTAAAATGTTGCTGCTCCTTTGTGATATCAATAATAAAAATAATATATATATATATAAAACAGCACAAACAAATATTAGATATATATATTAACTCACAAAAACTCAATTAGTGCAGAAAAAAAATATTTCTGCAGAAAATTTTTTTTTGTTGAGATGGTCCCAAATATATTAGATAGGATATAATAGATAGGATAAAGTCCTTATTCCAAGACCCTTGACCAGTGATCTTTGCTCGCCCTGGAGGTTGGAGGCTGATTACAATTACAATGTGTATCTCTGAGGCATTGAGTGAAAGGCAATAGTCTTACCTACAACTGGGGATTTCTGCCTAAACCTTGAGATTGGAGGCTGATCCGAGGAGGATCTTGGATTCATGAGTCCATAAAATTTATGGCATTTCATTCACCTATATCTGGGGAGTGCGGTGTGTGATAATACCACAAATGGGTGTGAATTCTGGTCAAGGGCCTTGGAATAAGGACTTTATCCTATCTATTATATCCTATCTAATATATTTGGAGTGGGACTATCTCAACAAAAAAAAATTTTTCTGCACAAATATTTTTTCTGCACTAGATGACACATCCATGTCCACTCACTATCTGCAGAGTGACCACTCAGTTTCTGCAGAGCAGACACGGACAGAACCTGCTCTGCTCTTTTTGGGCAACTGGTAGTTAATAGACTCCACTGTCCTTTTTACACCCCACTTCCCTTCGATCAGCTCTGCCTAAATGGAAGAGGATAGATTCCCTTCTGACCCGATCGGACCAGGAGGTAGGCGGGTGTAAATGGACACAAGTCCATTTTTACCCCCACTGTCCATAGGTATACATGGACCTTCTGACGAGGTGTCAGGTCTACCGGAAAAACTGACAGGTGGACATGATTTGATTGCCCGTGTGAAAAGGGCCTAAGTCTTGCTGCTAGAACTGTGATTAATCTGGGAACAGAAGACGCCAATCACTTATTGACTGACACTGTTCTTGGTCCACTAAAAAGAACATCAATTCATGTTTTATCTTTTATAGGAGCCTTACAACATGGAAAGGATATTGTGGCTAGTTGCTGATGGGGACTGTGGAAAAATTAAAGCCATGATGGAAGAATTCAATGCTAAAAAACAGCTCCGATTACCAGCAGACCTTCACCAAAAGGTAGATTATAGGCATTATAATTAAACATTCGTTATTTAGTTGCTTCTGTTTTACATATTGGGGTGGATTTACTAAAGGCTAATAGATTGTACCCTTTAAAATTGCAGTTGCTCCAGAGCTTAGTGAATGAGGTAAAGCTTTACTTTGCAAAGAATACCCAATCACATGCAAGGAAAATAAAAAACAGCATTTTTGCTTGCACGTGATTGGATGATGGAAGTCAGCAGAGCTTCCCCTCATTCACTAAGCTCTGGAGCAACTGCACTTGTAAAATGCAGTCTATTTGTCTTTAGTAAATCCACTTCACTGGGTTGCCAACATTTTGGTTTTACATGGTTTTGACTTCCAGGAATCATGCACCTTGGGTGTGTGCTGCTGTTTTTGGTGTTTTTTTTTTTACAGCCAGTAAACTCCCCAGCATGTTATCCTATGACAATTTTCCTTTGTGACACATTGGGGTTGATTTACTAAAGGCAAATAGACTGTGCACTCTGTAAGTGCAGTTGCTCCAGAGCTTAGGAAATGAGGCAAAGCTTCCCTTTGCCAAGAATACCCAATTAGGCTGGAAATACATTATACAATTTTCTGTCCAATTTCTGCCAAATTCCCTTTAGATTTACCTTCAACTATGTAGCTCAAGAGCCTACCTAAGGCTGGCTATACATTATAAAAATTTTCTGTCCAATTTCTGCCCAATTCCCTTTAGATTTACCTTTAACTATGTAGTGCAAGAGCTTACCTAAGGCTGGCCGTACATTATACAATTTTCTTGAGATTTTTACTTTAGATTTACCAAAAACCATATAATATGTGGTCAAACCTAAACAACACTTTCAGTTGTATCCAATTAGGCAGGCCCATGCGCTACATAAGTTAAAGTTTTATTTAAGCCATGCGCTACATAGTTGAAGGTAAATCTAAAGGAAAATGGGCAGAAAATGGACAGAAAATTGTATAATGTATGGGCAGCCTAATTGGATACAATTGAAAGTGTTGTTAGTTTTGACCTCCTATTATATGTTTTTTTTGTAAATCTAAACCAAAAACCTCAAGAAAATTGTATAATGTATGGCCAGCCTTATATGCAAAGAAACTAAAAAACCAGCACTTTTGCTTGTACATGATTGGATGATGGAAGTCAGCTGAGCTGCTGCTCATTTCCTAAGCTCTGGAGCAACTGCACTTACAGAGTGCACAGTCTAATTGCCTTTAGTAAATCATCCCCATAGGCTTTACTCAGCGTTTTTTGGAAGGGGAATTTTCTGGCTGGAAAAACCCCAAAACTAGTGGGTTTCAAGAGGAGTTTTTTAGCTGTAAAAATGCTCTAACGCCGGTAAATGCAGTAAAACGCAGCAAACTGGTGTTTTTGAGCCAACATTTTTAATGTGTAAAAAACGTGTCTAAACGCAACAAAACAACACTAATGTAAAGAACGTGGTAAAACATGCATTTTTATGGCGACTTTATAGGTGTCAGAGGAAAATCCCAGATGGACTGTTTTGTTGGTAGTCAGTAGTGGCTGAGCTGTGAGCCCCCCGAGTCCAAGTGTAGATAGTGTACCCTCCCAGTCACCAGACGAAATTAAACGCTCACCTTCGGGGTATGACAAAAAAAGGTCAAAAATCGCATTTCCCTTCTGGGGCATGTAAGCACTGAAGGCTCCATTCAGTCTCGAACTGTATGGTATCAATCAAACTACATATGGAAAGAGGCAAAAACAGAAGGATAGGGCTCTCCGTATAATATACTTTTATTAAAATATAAAAAACACACTTACAAAGGAGGCAAAACGTGCATAACCGAGTGCTCTAGATCACAGTGCATAGATGCAAGATAGCCGCGGGTGACGTCATAGGCGTGGCTCCTCCCCCGTACACATTACATCCTAAGACCGGACTTCGTCAGCGGGAACGGGAACAGAGCCAATCAGCACTGTCCAGGCAGAGGGTCAGGGGTTATGCAGCCTCATAGGACAGTCATTGCAGAACGAAAACTCCTCCAATAAGCTTTAACTAGTACTCTGATAGCAGTCACAAGACTGCTATATACTGCTGATGAGAAAAGGTATTTAGCAGTTTATCTTTACTAAAATAATTGCATTTCCATGTTCTGTGTACTGTGGGAGACCAGATATAGTGAATGCAGGGTCCGGGGAGACCATATATAGTGAATGCAGGGTCTGGGGAGACCAGATATAGTGAGTGCAGGGTCTGGGGAGACCAGATATAGTGAATGCAGGGTCCGGGGAGACCATATATAGTGAATGCAGGGTACTGGGAGACCAGACATAGTGAATGCAGGGTCCTGGGAGACCAGATAGGGGGCCCAGTGAGAGGCTCACTGGGCACATTTCACTAAGCGGTATCTTACCACATCCGAGTATGCGGTAGGATACCGC
This sequence comes from Staurois parvus, assembly GCF_062004578.1. Classification (NCBI taxonomy): domain Eukaryota; kingdom Metazoa; phylum Chordata; class Amphibia; order Anura; family Ranidae; genus Staurois; species Staurois parvus. The sequence continues at coordinate 237,026 of NW_028318507.1, read as the reverse complement.
ACAGCATTTTTAAAAAAAAGTTTGAATTCACCAAAAAACACTACTAAAATATCCTGTGAGTTATTTTATCAAGTCATGCAATATTTTAGTAGTGAAAACTATGCAGCGTTAATGTTTTAGCTGTCTGCAGGGTTCCCACTGACAGCTGAATGTAAAAGATAGAATTGCCAGCAATTAAAAAAAATAATTTAAAAAACAGCGTGGGGTCCCCCCCCCTCCATCCATACCAAGCCCTTTGAGTCTGGTATGGGTTTTGAGGGGAACCCCCACGCCAAAAGTGAAAAAAAAATAGCGTGGGGGTACCCCCCCAAAATCCATAGCAGACCCTTTTCCGAGCATGCAGCCTGGCAGATCAGCAAACGGGGGGAATAAGCGAGCGCCCACCCCCTCTTGAACCATAGCAGGCCACATGTCCTCAACATGGGGGGGGGTGCTTTGGGGCCGGGGGGCTCCCCTCCTCAAAGCACCTTGTCCTCATGTTGATGGGTACAAGGGCCTCTTCTCCACAACCCTGGGAATTGTGGGGGTGTGTGGATGCGGGGCTGGTCGGAATCTGGAAGCCCCCTTTAGCAAGGGTGCCCCCAGATCCTTCCCCCCCATGTGAATGAGTATGGGGTGCATGCTACCACTACCCATTCACAAAAAACACAGGAGATAGTCTTTGACAAGTCTTTTATTAAAAGAAGAAAAATAAAAGAATGCCCCCCAAAGTAAATCCAATGTCAATGTCAATCACGATGCCCGCCGACACTGCCAACCCGATACAAGAAAAAAAAGAAAGGATCCGCTCCCGATGCTGGCTCCCGGCCATCTGACTGCTCTGCTGGCTTGACAGTTGAGTATAACAAGCATGCTTTACTGCAGATACAGACTGTTTTTACTGTTGTGGGTTTAGTAACACTTTCAGTAAAATGAGTACGGTACAGTCATCCTTTATTAATGTAATATTGTTTAAACATAACATTCATTATTACATGAAGCTTGTTCTTGTGCATTTCTTCCAGATCTGTGCAGTAATCCAAGATAATAAAGACCGGTCACTGCTGCTCTCCTTCTTGTGCAGGGTGACTGATCTTGTGTCCGCCCCCTCCTATAGTTCTCTGCAGGCAGCCTGTGGTGGGTGGAACCTGCTCAGTCCCTCCCACAGCTCTTTCCTCTGCACAGGCTATATACATCACAATGATGATGTCACCTCTACCCAGGTAATAACTGGGTTTGCAAAGTCTTTTAATGCACACAAAATAGATTTATATCTTTTGTCATTGTTAAGAATTATATTTCAATAAACGTTTTTGTATCTAGAGTTCAGCTTTAAGCTGTTAAAGGGGGGATTGTGGCTGAGTCAACTTTATTTCCATGACTGCCACACACAGCTTGGAGACCAATTATACAGTTGAAAGAAAAAGTATGTGAACCCCTTGGGATTACGTGGAGTTTTGCATGAATTGGGCATAAAATGTGCTCTGAACGTCATCTAAGTCACAACAACAGAAGAAGACAGTCTGCTGAACATAATACTACACAAACATTAGATGTTGCCATGGTTTAATTGCACATAACATGTAAACATTCACAGTGCAGGGAGGAAAAAGTATGTGAGGCCCTAGCTTAATGACTTCTCCCAGAGCTAATTGGAGCCAGGAGTGAGCCAACCTTGACTCCAATCAGTGTGATGATATTGGATGTGTTGCTGACAGCTGTCCTGCCCTTAAAAAACACACACCTGTTTTGGGTTTACTGGTTTCAAGAAGCACTGTCTGATGTGAACCATGCCTCGCAGAAAAGAGCTCTCAGAAGACCTACGATCAAGAATTGTTGACTTGCATGAAGCTGGAAAGGGTTACAAAAGTATCTCCAAAAGCCGACTTTTTCCTCCCTGCACTGTGAATGTTTACATGTTATGTGCAATTAAACCATGGCAGCATCTAATGTTTGTGTAGTATTATGTTCAGCAGACTGTGTTCTTCTATTGTTGTGACTTAGATGACGTTCAGAGCACATTTTATGCCCAATTCATGCAAAACTCCACGTAATCCCAAGGGGTTCACATACTTTTTCTTGCAACTGTAAGTCTGAATATCAGCAGATCACAATTCTGCAAACTATTATCAGTTTGTTAAGATTTGTGACCGCGCCCTGTCAGTCACCTCCCCCTTCCTCACCCCTCCTTTTCTACTTTTATCCTTTTCGCTTCTACTTTTTCTCCTAGATTGGGCTTCTCCTATTTTGTTTTTTTTTTTATAAATACGATTTATATTCAACAATCATATATATTCAGTAGCCAAATATCTTGGACTTTATATAAGCAGGCTGCTGTTTTATGATATCACCATGCCGCTTCTCCACCTCTTCCAATCAGAGAACACTTTAAACTTGCTCAGAAAATGCAAAGCAATCTCTGAATGGCACCCATGCTGAGCGGCTCAAGTTGGACCAATGTAACCATGTATAAATATCCAGGGGCGGACTGAACATTCGAGCACTCGGGCACTGCCTGAGGGCCCGGGATCAGTAGGGGACCCCATGAGATGCCCCTGGTACCTTTTATTGGCTTTTTCATAGGCTTTTTTGGATGTGGGCGAGGACACAGGGGCCCCATGATCCCCTATTGCCCGGGGGCCCCATGTCAGTCCGCCCCTGAAAATATCAATATGTGAAGTTCTGCTTTAAGGTGAGCTTGGACTTTAAAAGTCACCCCCTGAATACAAGTGTCAGGCAGACCATAGATGATACAATTTTCTTTTCTTCCACCATCAACGCTGATTCCCTCCCACAGCATTACTGTGTTCTGTAGTCAGGGAGCCTTCCCTGCGGCAGAACACAATGATTACTGCTGGCTGATATACCCACCGGCAGTGTTCACATGCATAAAATCAGACAGGCTGGTTGTACTGAAGTTGATCGATGGCTAGCCATCAATTCATCTATGGCCAGCTTTAGAATTTCATTATTAGTGGAAAAGCGCTTAAAGTATGAAAAGTGCAAAGTGCAAAGGTTTAAATTGCATTGTGTTCAATAGTTTAAAGTTTTAATAGCAATAATACACACATCTCCATCTCCATCCACCCAGTCATACAATCATTGGTGGTCAGTGGCATTTTAAAAGGCCCCACCCTGCATCACTGGTGGTCCGCGGCATATTCAAACCTTCCAAAACACTCCCAGAACGTTAGTGACCAGTGGCATTTAAACTCCACCAAAACAATCCCACAATCATAGGTGATCACTGGCACTTTAAAATCCCTACATCCTATTACTGGTGGTGAGCGGCGCTTTAAAACCCAAAAAGCAATCCCAAAAGACTGGTGGTTAATGGCCTTTTAACCCCCCCCCCCCCCCACCTTCAATTGCAGCCTTCCCATAGGATTGATTCATTCCTTGAATCCTTCATTCTGTAGTGAGAGGAAGAGGAGGGAACAACAATATAAACAGTACTACACTATTTACATTGGTGATCTCTGTGATTGGTAATCACATCTATCCCATGGCACAGAGCCACCCTGATCGTCTCTATGCCCTTACTAAATGTTCTCCATTGACTAATAATGGCAGGAGTAAGAGCTTTGTGTGTGTGCAAACAAAAGATTGTACTGGTACATCCATCCACCCATGTAAGGAGGTTAAACTTTTCAGGCCCCAGATTAGCACCCCCTTTAAACTTCTCTTTAGACCAGCCCCCCTAAACTTTAATTCAGACTCCAGATCAGTATCAGCTTATATCACATGACCAGAAACAAGATGTGTGGATAGTTTTCCACACCTTCCTGTATAGGCACCATGCTAGTTGAAGGTTTGATACCAGTGCTGGATTGTAGGAAAAAGCATTCAGCACTGCCAGAACATAGGGTGGGTCTGCGGGACCCTTGTATTTATTTCAAAGTCCCCAGGTTAGTTGGGAGGTATACTGTAGTCACTATGCCACAAAGAACAAAATAGTAAATTCGATCATTACATATACAGTGGGGCAAAAAAGTATTTAGTCAGCCACCAATTGTACAAGTTCTCCCACTTACAAAGATGAGAGAGGCCTGTAATTGGCATCATAGGTAGACCTCAACTATGAGAGACAAAATGAGAAAACAAATCCAGACAATCACATTGGCTGATTTGGAAAGAATTTATTTGCAAATTATGGTGGAAAATAAGTATTTGGTCACCTACAAACAAGCAAGATTTCTGGCTCTCACAGACCTGTACCTTCTCCTTTAAGAGGCTCCTCTGTCCTGCACTCATTACCTGTATCAATGGCACCTGTTTGAACTTATAAACCATATAAATGCTGCGCTACATTCAAACTTATTTAAGTGAATGTGGAATCCAATGACTCAAATCAAAATAGTAACAATAATAATAAAAATATGTGCTTAATGATACGCCGACGCGTTACGTCACAATGTCACGTGACTTCATCAGGGCACTGATGAAGTCACGTGACATTGTGACGTAACGCGTCGGCGTAGCGCGGTGACGTATTTCCGGCGTGGCGGCCATCTTGGTACACCTGTGGATTCAGCTGTACACCCAACAAACATAGATATATCCTCATCTGAGAGCATGAGGGTCTAATGTGGACTGGCTGCTACGTAAGTGCAATTTTACCAAAGATTTTATGTTCCTATGGTATAATAAACATACTACACTATGGGAGGATTCCTCTGTTTTGTTCTGAGAGATTGATATTTCACCTATACCTGGAGAAGAGCTTGAGTGGGAATATAAAATTCTGAAAAGCGATTTTGGAGTGCTTTGGTGCCTGGAGGATCTGTGAGAGGGATCCATTACTGCCCTTTGATCCGCAAGGGTCGAAGTGATGAGGTGAGAGGCTAATCCAGAAGGTGGTTGGATTCATAAGCTCTATCCACACCCAGATATCTGCACGATTTGTTTCACCTGTGGTCACTTTACAGTATTATTGGAAACAATGTTTACAGTTTTGTTCACTTTCAACATTCTATTATTGGATTTTGAGTTTGCGTTTATTATTTAGTCATTATTTCACTTCACATTTTGCACGTGTGATGTAATATATGTATGTGTATTTCTCATGCACATGCGTATAGATTTAAGTTTGTGTTTTTTCATCATTTTGGGTGGTTTATTTAATAATTTTGTTATCATTAAGCACATATTTTTATTATTATTGTTACTATTTTGATTTGAGTCATTGGATTCCACATTCACTTAAATAAGTTTGAATGTAGCGCAGCATTTATATGGTTTATATTTACTTGATCACTGGTATATGATTTAATGCTAGCAGCTGTTTGGGGTTCATATATTAATTTAGTTTGTTTTAAACACACATTTGGAGCGCAGGAGGGTCACACCACTTTTGCAACCTGTTTGAACTTGTTATCAGTATAAAAGACACCTGTCTACAACCTCAAACAGTCACACTCCAAACTCCACTATGGTGAAGACCAAAGAGCTGTCGAAGGACACCAGAAACAACATTGTAGACCTGCACCAGGCTGGGAAGACTGAATTTGCAATAGGCAAGGAGCTTGGTGTGAACAAATCAACTGTGGGAGCAATAATTAGAAAATGGAAGACATACAAGACCACTGATAATCTCCCTCGATCTGAGGCTCCACGCAAGATCTCACCGCGTGAGTTCAAATTGATCACAAGAACGGTGAGCAAAAATCCCAGGACCACATGGGGGGACCTAGTGAATGACCTGCAGAGAGCTGGGACCAACGTAACAAAGGCTACCATCAGTAACACACTACGCCGCCAGGGACTCAGATCCTGCAGTGCCAGACGTGTCCCCCTGCTTAAGCCAGTACATGTCCGGGCCCATCTGAAGTTTGCTAGAGAGCATTTGGATGATCCAGAAGAGGATTGGGAGAATGTCATATGGTCAGATGAAACCAAAATAGAACTGTTTGATAGAAACACAACTCGTCGTGTTTGGAGGAGAGAGAATGCTGAGTTGCATCCAAAGAACACCATACCTACTGTGAAGCATGGGGGTGGCAACATCATGCTTTGGGGCTGTTTCTCCGCAAAGGGACCAGGACGACTGATCCATGTACAGGACAGAATGAATGGGGCCATGTATCGTGAGATTTTGAGTGCAAACCTCCTTCCATCAGCAAGGGCATTGAAGATGAAATGTGGCTGGGCCTTCCAACATCACAATGATCCCAAACATACCGCCCAGGCAAGGAAGGAGTGGCTTCGTAAGAAGCATTTCAAGGTCCTGGAGTGGCCTAGCCAGTCTCCAGATCTCAACCCCATAGAAAACCTTTGGAGGGAGTTGAAAGTCCGTGTTGCCCAGCGACAGCCCCAAAACATCACTGCTCTAGAGGAGATCTGCATGGAGGAATGGGCCAACATACCAGCAACAGTGTGTGCCAACCTTGTGAAGACTTACAGGAAACGTTTGACCTCTGTCATTGCCAACATAGGATATATAACAAAGTATTGAGATGAACTTTTGATATTGACCAAATACTTATTTTCCACCATAATTTGCAAATAAATTCTTTCCAAATCAGCCAATGTGATTGTCTGGATTTGTTTTCTCATTTTGTCTCTCATAGTTGAGGTCTACCTATGATGCCAATTACAGGTCTCTCTCATCTTTTTAAGTGGGAGAACTTGCACAATTGGTGGCTGACTAAATACATTTTTGCCCCGCTGTAGTTCCCTGTTTACAGGATATAGATGTGAACACCTTGTCTGGTTCGTTTAAATAATTGGGAACTACCTAGCAACTGGACACCAGAGAGACAATAAATGTCTTGGTCAGAATTAGGTAATCACGTACTATACATACTGTATATGACATCATATAAAGTGCAGGGTCAGGACTGTGAAACATACAGGGGTCAGAAGGGTGTAACATGGGGCCCTTACTTTGCTGGTGAGATCACACTGCCAGGCAGTAGGTGCATAGATCAGAGCTGAGCGCTGGAACAAGAGATTCAGCCCTGGACTTCAGGACATGACCTGGTTCAGCAGGACACCAGGATTATGCTTCAATCCTGGGACAATCCCATAGACAATGCCCCACAGTTCTAGAAGGGGCAGGACTTACGTTGTGAGGAGCACAGGGACATTTCTGATAGTCCACTGTGTGTTAACTAATCTTCACTTCAGGTCTGTGAAAGAAGAACGTGGCTCCAACGTCCCCTAGCATCCAATCTCATCAATATCACAAGCGCTGCTCTGCTACATGAATCCTTGCTGCAGCTCTAGTGCTTGTGATGTGGAGAAGATCTGGCTTCAGGGGAGCTGCAGGGTGAGAAGACCAGATGAGTTTGGTGACACCCCCTCTCTATGCGGCGCTCGGGGAACATAATGGGAGCAAAATTGATGCTCAGAGAGGGTCAGAAGGTATATTGGTGCTAAGAAGGTGGTGAAGGGAATAGTAAACCTTAGCAAGGGGGACAATAATGCCCAGTGGGAGGTGGGAGGGAACAATAATGCTCTGGGGAGGGGGGGAGGTTATAAGCAGGGTATGGGAGGAACAACAATGCGAAGATTGGGTTGAGGGAAAACTAGTCCCCAGCCAAAGTAGAGAGAACAATGTTGCCCAGCGGAGGGCGAGGGGAATAAAAATACCCTAGATGACTGTGAAAGGTGGGCGAGAACAGTAGTGCACAGAACTGGGTGTGGAAAAAATAGTGGTCAGTAACGGTACCAGTGTGTATTGGGGGGAATCAGTAGTGACCTGTGGGCTGGTTTACAATAGTACCCAGAGGGCGGTGGGGAGGAACAACAGCACCCAGTAGGGGGTGAAAGTAAACAATGGTGTCAGTGGACAAAACTTACCTTGCACTGCAGTCCTTGTCCCGCGAATCTGCTCTCTTCGTCCTCCTCCTTCTGCTACCTGGACTGAGTAGACTCTGTCAAGCAGGAGATCAGTTCGTCTGCAAAGAGCTGGAGCTGTGCGCTCCATCTCTCGGTCCTAGACACACGGGATACCAGGATTCTGTTAAAATCCTGGGACAGTCCAGAGGAGTCTGGGATAGTTTTGGTGGTATTTGGGGTTATGCCAATCCAGATGGGCTTGAGACATTAAAGATCTAAGCCCTTCAAGAGCACCTATCTTTACATTTAGGCTCTCATTAAAGGGGAATGTGAGCTCTCTTATGACAGTGATAAACCTCAATTAAAAAAATGAATACATATGAAATGTTCATGACTGGGTAGGGCGAAACGCGTTGAGGCGCATGGCCTGGATGGAGCCTGGGCTGAGGCTGCTTTTACCATACAGATTGTTGGGTTTTGCTGGATGTGAGACACCTGGGACGTTCTTTCTACATTCTGTGAATGGCTGTCACAGTGCCGATCATTACTAGAGTGCCTGGGAGATGTCAAAGACTGTGCCAAAGACTGTGCTGAAAGCATGCATTGAGTGAACTCTCAGCACAGAAACTCCCGTCACCCAAGGAAACATATGTGTAGTGTGTGGGCATTAAAGCCCACCCTCTTTGCCGCTGCACATATGTGTTACATTGGCAAGAGGCTAAGATAGAGTGGATGTCACAATTTTATAGGTATGTGAAAACTGTTTTGCTCATACTTAGATATATTCTTCTTAATCCATGTAGCTGCCTTTACCCTTGCTAATATATTTTGTCTTCCTTTCTCAACAGAGCAGTTTATGGGTCATACCACCACATGGATTTCATTTGAAATTTGGATAGGCAGTTACTAATTCCCTAATCCCAGGGGCCGCCCACACCATCTACTACTGATGCCCCCCTGATGGCGGACCAGCTCTTTGCGAAAGCCAATAGTCTTCTAGCACCATCTGTATTGCCAGTTGCTGGTTTCCAAAGGATGTCTTACATTGCATTTGGAAGGATCCAAAGGATTGGGAATACTTCTTGTTTTAAACAGGGTAAAAAGAACACTCAATTTTCTTGTTAAGAAAAAAGAAATTAAAAACACATCAAGTATTAATTTCCAGGCCCTCAGGCGAGGAAGGAAATTCCTGAGCGTTCGCCACAATCAAGGCTGGAGATATTCTTTGAATATTGTGGTTCAGGCAAGACTTGCATTGTTCAGCCTTAGTCAGCAGCAGAGTAGCAGAAATGGAGCCGTTTCTGCTGTTTTTCTTTTGGTGGAGGTGGATGGGTCACTGCCAGCATGGAGTATTTCACTGAAGCAAGCACCGCTCCATCCAGATGTAGCCAATCCAAAGCCAGGCTACGGGGAGGAGAGATCTTCTAATCAACAACTCCTTCAATCAAGTTCACAATAAACAATGATTCAACTAATCAGAGCATCGCTGCTTCCCTTCAGAGATTGTGAGATTGGTAATAACAGTCTTTTGGTATGATGCAATAAAAAAAATGTCTAAAAGGCCCCACACATGAGCTTCAAAGGCATTCCTACACCTGCGCATAATTTGCATGGAAAAATGGCTTATTGTCTAACAATGTACCTATGCAGTAAACACACTCCGTATTTTGCATTATTTCCAGACAGGGCAAAATTGATGGTATTTTTAGACCTCTAGACTCCTTAGGTATGGAAATTAAAACTACCAGGGCATGTTTTGTATTATGTTCTGAAGCGGTTGGTTTAACCTGGTCGGAACTTTTGAATATTATGTTCTGAAGCGGTTGGTTTAACCTGGTCGGAACTTTTGAATATTATGTTCTGAAGCGGTTGGTTTGACCTGGTCGGAACTTTTGAATATTATGTTCTGAAGTGGTTGGTTTGACCTGGTCGGAACTTTTGAAAAGTCTGCTATTAAAGCAGTTGTGCAGCTTAAATAAGAATGTGCTTTGTAATACCTATTGTGGAAAAAAAAAGGTGTGCACCCTCCTGTACACTTTAGTGCAGCCTTTCTCAACCAGGGTTCCTTGGTACACACTGTAATCTGGGCTGAACAAAAAAAAACTGAGGAGCTTGTGAGAAGTTCTTTGTACAATCGATGCGATGATAGTACCGCAATCTCCCCACTGAGCTATTGTTTTCAGAACACACACGATCAGCGCTCGCAGCCATTGGCTGAAAGCACTGATCGGATGTCAGTCGGCTACTGACTTTCCAGCATGCTCGTTCGACAGAAGCCATCTGTGACATCGGCTTCTGTCAAATAATGACTTGTACACACAGACCAAATGTCAGCTGTTATCTACTACTGTACCAGCTGATTTCAGCCAATATTCAACCTGGCTATATAGGGCTTTAGGTTCCTCCAGAGCAGTGTTACTTATCCTTTTAACATTGGAGGGACCCCTGGAAAAAGTTGGAGATTTCGGGGAACCCATAAAGTAATGTTGAGATGTACAACTCACAGAACATTGGTTTGATCAGCAAGCTGTTGATATAACAGCAATTATTTTTTAAATAGTATTAAAAAATAGAATCAATATTAAAATATACATGTTTATTGTAAGACTTGTGCTTGCTTTTTTCTGAAAAAAAAAATGCTAAACTCTGGATAAAACTTGAGATAAGCAGAGTATGGGGGGGGGGGGGCAACAGAGCACACTACATGGGAGGCAGCAAGGCACATCACTTGGGAACAGTGCACACAGTGGGCCCCATTACATAGGATCAGGGCACCTGGGATCTGAGCACCTTACATAGGATCAGGGCACATGGTATCAAAGAACCTTACATGGGATCAGAGCACCTTACATAGGATCAAGGTACATGGGATCAAAGCACCTTACATGGGATCAGGGCACATGGGATCACAGCGCTTTAAATGGGATCAGGGTACATGAGATCACAGCACCTTACATGGGATCATGGCACGTGGGATCACAGCACCTTACATGGGATCATAGCACATGGGATCACAGCACCTTACATGGGATCATAGCACATGGGATCAAAGCACCTTACATGGGATCAGGGCACATGGGATCACAGCGCTTTAAATGGGATCAGGGTACATGGGATCAGATCACCTTAAATGGGATCAGGGCACATGGGATCAGAACGCTTTAAATGGGATCATAGCACATGGGATCACAGCACCTTACATGGGATCAGGGCACATGGGATCAAAGCACCTTACATAGGATCAGGGCACATGGGATCAGATCACCTTAAATGGGATCAGGGCACATGGGATCAGAACGCTTTAAATGGGATCAGGGCACATGAAATCACAGCACCTTACATGGGATCATGGCACATGAGGTCAGAGCACCTTACATGGGATCAGGGCACCTTACATGGGATCAGAGCACCTTGCATGGGATCATGGCACATAGGATCAGGTCACCTTACATGGGACCAAAATACTTTACATGGGATTAGGGCACATGGGATCACAGCACCTTACATGGGATCACAGCACCATGCATTGGATCATGGCACACAGAATCAAAGAGCCTTACATGGGATCATGGCACATGGGATCACAGCACTTCACATAGGATCAGGGCACCTTACAAGGAATCATAGCACCTTACATGAGATAAGGGCACTTTACATAGGATCAGAGCACTGCACATAGGATCAGGGCACCTTACATGGGATCAGAGCACCTTACATGGGATCAGGGGATCTTGCATGGGATCAGAGCATCTTAAATTGGATAAGGGCACCTTACATAGGATCAGAGCACCTTACATAGGATCATGGCACTGTACATGAGATCATGGCACCTTACATGGGATTAGGGCACATGGGATCAAGGCACATGGGATTAGGGCATTTTACATGGAATCATGGCACATTACATGGGATCATGACATATTACATGGGATCAGAGCACTTTACTAGTGATGGGCCAAACACCCCCCCTGTTCGTTTCACGGTTGAACATTCGAACCTAAGGAAAATTCAACTGTGACCTTCGAATCAGAGGGGACAATTCACTAGATAAGATACCACAGCAAATCGTAAGATACCGCACAGCTGCTAAAATACTGCATAAGTTATATTATTAAGTAATGCAGTATTTTAATATAGAAAACATTATTTAATGTTTCAGCTGTCAGCGGCATGACTAGTGCACCAGAGATAGGTTCATCCAGATCCCCCCCTTTTAATTATACTTAAAGAAAACATGACACCAATTTTGGAGTAAAATGGTCAACACGGCCTTTTATTAACAAACACGTTTTAACACACCAACCATTCCTTATAACAGAAACATACAGAGTTGCTGTTGGTCTTCGAAGGCACCCCCCAAAAATGATCTGAAATGCACCTGCAGACAACCATATTACACAAGGCCTCCAGCCGCAACCAACCAGCTCAGAGACAACCATACCGTCTGCAGTGCAGCACCACCACCTTCCAGTTAAACCTTGGTTAACTGGAATGTCCCCGGGCATCCCATACCATCGATGGGTCCCACACCATTATCTGTACCTCGAAGATAAGAACCGCCTTCAAAGACCAACAACCGCCCATGAAACTAAATAACCCCCCATTCCCCCCGAGAGGAACACAATACTCACTAAATAGGGAGAGCGGGAGGGAAGCTCTCTCACCAATGTCCAGCTCCGACTGATGCCCCCCACCAGGACACCCCACCGTAAGATGCAGAAGAGCCCACCAACGCTCTCCCTCTACCAACCAGCTCCCCAGGTATACTTTTCAAACCCCCTGGCACTATACTTAACCCTTTCTATTCTTCCTTCCCACTCTAGGCCTAGTCATGCCTGCCCTGCGCTAATTCTTTTTTCTTTTCTGCTACGGGCATTTCTTTGTCAATGTTTCAGCTGTCAGCGGCATTGTCCGGCAATTAAAATTTGTTTAAAAAAAACAGCGTAGGGTTCCCCCCTCCCCATGCCTACCAAGCCCTTCAGGTCTGATATGGATTTTGAGGGGAACCCCCCACGCCAAAATAAAAAAAAAATGTGTGGGCATTCCTCCCAAAATCCATACCAGACCCTTATTCGACCATGCAGCCAGCAGGTCAGGAAAGTAAGGGGAACGAGTGAGCGCCCTACCCCCGAACCATACCAGGCCACATGTCCTCAGCATGGTGGGGACAAGGGGCCCCCCAGATCCCGGACCCCCTCTATGTAAATGAGTATGGGGTACAAGGTACCGCTGCTTATTCACAAAAAAAAGTGCAGTGTAAAAAATGACAGTAGACATTGTTTGACAAATCCTTTATTAAAAACAAAAATAAAAAAATGTCCCCCTGAAGTAGATCCAAGGCCAATCACGATGCCACCTTACATGGGATCGAAGCACCTTACATGGGACCAGGGCACCTTACATGGGATCGGAGCACCTTACATGGGATCTGACTAAAGACTGTTTTAAGCCTGCTGTGACTCCTTGTGGCTTCACAGCTGGCTCCCCACCACGAATGCATGAGCTGCACTGTGATCTGTGAGTGGCCCTGCAGCTTCCTAGGAACTTTGAACTGTCCCAGGAGACTGCAGGAGGTGAGGAGCGGGACAAATTTCCTCTGGGATCACCCAGGCAATGGCAGCAGAAGTGAGAGTGAGAACTTGTCAAAACCAAGTACCCACTCCCCCTTCCCCTTCCAAAATAAAACAGCTTTGCATTAGTGGCAGAGTAGGGAGGAAAGGAGTAGGAACAGCAAAACTTGCAAAACAGTTTACATCAAAATCAACATTTATTCCTTTAGTCTTCCTAGGACCAATGTTTTTTGAATCTTCAATCCATTACTATGTGTTTGTTTAGCACCATAGAGATTTAGAGAAGCCCAACTTGGGAAACATTGTCTGTAGCGCAACCCATCTCCACCTAAAAGAGCCCTGGAGAACACAAGGTGGTTCCATAGACTCTGCACCTCATCGGTGGGGGACTCCAGAAGAGGCTTGAGACTGCTCTGTGTAAAACCATTGCACAGAGAAGTTCAGTTTGACATTTTGACAGTACATATACAGCGGCAAAATCATGTATATATATATACGTGATTATTATTATTATACAGGATTTATATATGTGGCTGCACATTTGCGTGCAATTAAAAAAAACGTGCTGAGTACGTGCGCCCCCAGCACACATGTCCGATACTCACGGAAAGGTCCCGATCTCCTCTTGTGATCGAAACCTTTCCCGATCATGTGACAGCAAATCACGGCAGTCACATGACCCAAAAACCCCACCTGCCTCCCGGCTTCTGAAACCCTTAAAGGATCGGGAGGTGCCGGCACCAAGGAGTTAAGGTCCTGGAATAGCCTAGCCAGTCTCCAGACCTTGATCCTATGGAAAATTTATGGACGGAGATGAAACTTCCAGTTGCCAAGTGACAGCCAAGAAACCTGAAGGATTTAGAGATCATTAGATTAGCGTGGACCAAAATCCCCCCTGAGATGTGTGCAAACCTGGGAACCAACTACAAGAAACATCTTACCTCTTCTGTGCTTGCCAACAAGGGTTTCTCCACCAAGTATGTTTTGTTTGCGGATCAAATACTTATTTTGCTCACAGAACTGCGACTCAATTTATATCATTTGTATCATGTTTTTCCTGGATTTTTGGTTAATATTCTGTCTCTGTCATTTAAAATACACTTCCGATAAAAAAAATTACAGACCTTTCATTTCTTTCTCAGTGGGCAAACTTTCAAAATCTGCAGGGGATCAAATCATTATTTTCCCCACTGTATTTACAAATTCAGATGCTAGAGGGCAGCAGATCTCTACACTGGCACAGCAAATGCAAGATGTACAGAGGTGAAAGTTCAGTGCAAATGCAAATTAAAAGCAAATGCAAGAATGAGACACTTGAAAAAAGCATCAGTACCGTATTTGCCGGCGTATAAGACGACTGGGCGTATAAGACGACCCCCTACTTTTCCTGCTAAAATGTAGTGTTTGGGCTATACTTGCCGTATAAGACTACCCCTCTTCCAATGCAAAACAGTGGGAGGAATAGTGCCCCATCATTGGTATCAGTGGCAGGAATAGTGCCCCATCATTGGTGTCAGTGGCAGGAATAGTGCCCCATCATTAGTATCAGTGGGGGAAATAGGTGCCCCATCATTGGTATCAGTGGCAGGAATAGTGCCCCATCATTGGTATCAGTGGCAGGAATAGTGCCCCATCATTGGTATCAGTGGCAGGAATAGTGCCCCATCATTGGTATCAGTGGCAGGAATAGTGCCCCATCATTGGTATCAGTGGGAGGAATAGTGCCCCATCATTGGTATCAGTGGGAGGAATAGTGCCCCATCATTGGTATCAGTGGGAGGAATAGTGCCGCATCATTGGTATCAGTGGCAGGAATAATGCCCCATCATTGGTATCAGTGGCAGGAATAGTGCCGCATCATTGGTATCAGTGGCAGGAATAGTGCCCCATCATTAGTATCAGTGGGGGGAATAGTGCCCCATCATCGGTGTCAGTGGCAGGAATAGTGCCCCATCATCGGTATCAGTGGGGGGAATAGTGCCCCATCATCGGTGTCAGTGGCAGGAATAGTGCCCCATCATCGGTGTCAGTGGCAGGAATAGTGCCCCATCATCGGTGTCAGTGGCAGGAATAGTGCCCCATCATCGGTGTCAGTGGCAGGAATAGTGCCCCATCATCGGTGTCAGTGGCAGGAATAGTGCCCCATCATCGGTGTCAGTGGCAGGAATAGTGCCCCATCATCGGTGTCAGTGGCAGGAATAGGTGCCCCATCATCGGTGTCAGTGGGGGAATAGGTGCCCCATCATCGGTATCAGTGGGCGGAATAGTGCCCCATCATCGGTGTCAGTGGCGGGAATAGTGCCCCATCATCGGTGTCAGTGGGGGGAATAGTGCCCCATCATCGGTGTCAGTGGCAGGAATAGTGCCCCATCATCGGTGTCAGTGGCAGGAATAGTGCCCCATCATCGGTGTCAGTGGGGGAATAGGTGCCCCATCATCGGTATCAGTGGCGGGAATAATGCCCCATCATCGGTATCAGTGGCGGGAATAGTGCCCCATCATCGGTATCAGTGGGGGGAATAGTGCCCCATCATCGGTATCAGTGGGGGGAATAGTGCCCCATCATCGGTATCAGTGGGGGGAATAGTGCCCCATCATCGGTGTCAGTGGGGGGAATAGTGCCCCATCATCGGTGTCAGTGGGGGGAATAGTGCCCCATCATCGGTGTCAGTGGGGGGAATAGTGCCCCATCATCGGTGTCAGTGGGGGGAATAGTGCCCCATCATCGGTGTCAGTGGGGGGAATAGTGCCCCATCATCGGTGTCAGTGGGGGGAATAGTGCCCCATCATCGGTGTCAGTGGGGGGAATAGTGCCCCATCATCGGTGTCAGTGGGGGGAATAGTGCCCCATCATCGGTGTCAGTGGGGGGAATAGTGCCCCATCATCGGTGTCAGTGGGGGGAATAGTGCCCCATCATCGGTGTCAGTGGGGGGAATAGTGCCCCATCATCGGTGTCAGTGGGGGGAATAGTGCCCCATCATCGGTGTCAGTGGGGGGAATAGTGCCCCATCATCGGTGTCAGTGGGGGGAATAGTGCCCCATCATCGGTGTCAGTGGGGGGAATAGTGCCCCATCATCGGTGTCAGTGGGGGGAATAGTGCCCCATCATCGGTGTCAGTGGGGGGAATAGTGCCCCATCATCGGTGTCAGTGGGGGGAATAGTGCCCCATCATCGGTGTCAGTGGGGGGAATAGTGCCCCATCATCGGTGTCAGTGGCGGGAATAGTGCCCCATCATCGGTGTCAGTGGCGGGAATAGTGCCCCATCATCGGTGTCAGTGGCAGGAATAGTGCCCCATCATCGGTGTCAGTGGCAGGAATAGTGCCCCATCATCGGTGTCAGTGGCAGGAATAGTGCCCCATCATCGGTGTCAGTGGCAGGAATAGTGCCCCATCATCGGTGTCAGTGGCAGGAATAGTGCCCCATCATCGGTGTCAGTGGCAGGAATAGTGCCCCATCATCGGTGTCAGTGGCAGGAATAGTGCCCCATCATCGGTGTCAGTGGCAGGAATAGTGCCCCATCATCGGTGTCAGTGGCAGGAATAGTGCCCCATCATCGGTGTCAGTGGCAGGAATAGTGCCCCATCATCGGTGTCAGTGGCAGGAATAGTGCCCCATCATCGGTGTCAGTGGCAGGAATAGTGCCCCATCATCGGTGTCAGTGGCAGGAATAGTGCCCCATCATCGGTGTCAGTGGCAGGAATAGTGCCCCAACATTGGTGTCAGTGGGAGGAATAGTGTCCCAACATTGGTGTCAGTGGGAGGAATGGTATCCCATCGGTGTCAGTGGGGGGTGGAATAGTGCCCCATCATTGGTGTCAGTGGGGGGGGGGGGGAATAGTGCCCCGTTGTTGGTGTCAGTGGGAGGAATAGTGCCCCGTTGTTGGTGTCAGTGGGGGGGAGTAATAGTGCCCCATCGTTGGTGTCAGTGGGAGGAATAGTGCCCCATCATTGGTGTCAGTGGGAGGAATAGTGCCCCATCATTGGTGTCAGTGGGGGGAGGAATAGTGCCCCGTCGGTGTCAGTGGGAGGAATAATGCCCCATCATTGGTATCAATGACACCAATGATGGGGCACTATTCCTCCCACTGACACCAATTACACTTGCTGACCCTGTTCTAGTATGGTGCTGCTGCAGCCAGCATATGTGGTTGCAGCAGCACCTCTACACTGAACACTTACCTGCTGCTACTGCACTCCATTTTCGTGGGGCCACTCGGCTCCGCCCCCTCACCGGCGATTGGCCGCCTGTGTGCCTTTCCTGAGCTACAGTTCTGGCGGCCAATCACCGGTGAGGAGGCGGAGCCGAGCAGCCACCCGAACATCCAGTGGCCGAACTGAGGGAGCAGCCGAGCTTCCTGGACCGGATCGTCGTGGGACCGGAGCCAGGTAAGAGACAGCCCCTGTCCACCCCTGTACTTAGTGTCCCTTCCGTTGGAAGGGGGGGGGGGGGGCAGCACCGCGCCGCCCCCCTAAAAAGTGTCAGTATGCCGTAAACCGGCGTATAAGACGACCCCCGACTTCAGAGAAGATTTTCAAGGGGTAAAAAGTCGTCTTATACGCCGGCAAATACGGTATATACATGTGCCTATTGGCAAACTTGGAAGGGACATACCTAGGCACAATATTACATAGAATGATGAAAGAATGTATTGTAGCACTCGGGGTGCCCATGCTCAGTACTCATATTCCCCATGCTCAATGTTACGGTGACTAGCTGTGCCGCGCTCCATGGTCCTGCGCGGGCTCATGGCTTTCTCTCTCTCCACTGTACAAAACAGGATTTCCTGCCTCCCAGCAATGCACCCATGAAGCCTGAACATGTGACCCCAAAAACGCAGTGCATTTTCAATGTTTTTTGTTGTGTTACCACTGAATTCTATGGAAGGTGCAGGACTTTTCAAACTGAAGCACAAATGCAGCACACTAATGTGAACAGCTACATACGATGTAACCACTTCCTGTCAGGCCCATGTATATAAACGACCGGAAGGTGGCAGTGCAGGGGCGCGTTGCCATTCATAAATGGCACCCACCATTTAAGCCTGTGCGCGCTCCCTGGGAAGGCGATCCAGAACACCGATCGCTGTGCGGGACCTCAGTGTGAGGTCGTGATCACTGATTGGCCAATCAGTGACCACATGAATAGTAGTAAGCAAAATGTCCCTTTCTGACATCATTGCTTACTACTAGTGAAATCTGTGAATGATCACAGAGATCACATGGTACAGGGCTATTCACAACAGCCTTGTACCATGTGACAAGCTGTGACCAATCACAGCTCTCACAGTATTTCTCAATGTCTGCAAGAATGCAGCCAGAGAGAAGGAGAAATTATTGCTTTTATAGCCTTTATGGCTATAAAAGCAATCAGTGTAAAAAAAAAAAATCATCACACCCCCCCCACAAGTAGTACTGTGTCACTATGGTGACACTGTACTGCTAGCGTGACAGTATGTAAAAAAAAAAACCATAAAAAATATAAAAAAATAAAAAAGAAATTTACAAAAAATATAATTTTTGGTTATAAACTAATTTGGATAATTGTTTTAACTAAAAAGATAGATGAATACATTTTGGCCAAGATTTACGAAGAAAGATTATTTATCTGCAAAATCTTATAAGAAAAGCACTTTTTTTCAAAATGTTTGGACTTTTTCATTTACATTGCAAAAAAAAAATCCCAGTGATGAATAAATACCAGCAAAATAAAGTTTTGTCTGTCTCAAAAAAAAAATGCTAAAAAATTAATATGGGTACAGTGTTGCATGACTGCGCAACTGTCATTTCAAAGTGTGATAGCGCTGAAAGCTGAGAATTGGCCTGGACAGGAAGGGGGTGAAAGTGTCTGGACTTGAAGTGGTTAAAGGGGCATCATTTTCATGTGCTTTTGTTGTGCTGGACAGATGCGTTTTATCACAAAAAAAGCGCATTAGTAGAAAGAGGCCTCCCCCCCCCCCCCCCCCCCGGGTCACATAAAAGCAGATTTTGAATTTATGCGACTTACAGTGAAGTCGGGTGACCTGCTGATTTCATTGCGATTTGCAAGACGTCTGACACAGATGTAAATCACACCAAACGTAGTGCATGTAGTACTGTAGAAATCGGTACGTCTCTGACCAAGTCAGAACCGCACCGATATGACCGCTCTAGTAGCGGACAATAGGGTGTGACTTGGCCTACGATTTGCAAGTCGCCTGGCATGCAAATCGCACCCGATGTGACCGGGGTTTAGGCAAATGACTCAATGTCCCGTCTTTTACAGGCATGAGGGTGCACAGGTGTTGCATCCATCCCCATACCAGCGTCCCATTTTAGTCTATTGGGACACACGGCTGCATGGACACAGCTGCTGTGGCCCTATATGACATGTGGTTGCGGGTCCCCAAACGCACACACTGTTCTGAACATTCAGTTTAAAAAGATGGAAAGTACATTCATAGAAAACAAAGGTGTGCAAAATCTTACAGTTCCATTTCCTTTCAAAGCTGCCACAGCCTGAGTGGAGTAGCAGTCCTATAAAAGGACCTTTGCTCTGTGTGTGGAAGCAGTGGTCTCTCTCCTAGGGTGTGACACCCCCCCCTGCTGAGTCAGAATCAGTACTCTCCCATCAGCAGGACACTCATTGATTGCTTCACTGATTGCAGAGCCATATACAGTATCTGACACAGCAGGGGCCCTGTGTGTTGGACCATTGCAGAGAGACCACTGCTTCCACACATAGAACAAAGGTCCTTCTCTTCAGCTCATACCCAACATTGGGCTTCAACATTCTGACTTGTACCTAATGTAGCACTACCCCCTTAGGAGTTGCAATAGATTTGGGTCCCCCTATAGTCCTGCACAGCCAAGCAACACACATTTTCCACTCAGACTTGCATCAGGAGGCAGTGACCAGTCCTTGAGCTTCGTTTTGAAGTTTTATTAGGGGGTTCAGAACTTGGATGGGGTGAGGGGCGTATAGGATGGCCGGGGGGAACGGCAACAGAAGGCAAATTCCTTAGCAATGATGTACAAGTCTATACAGCAAAATGTCTCTTCTGGAGAGCTAGCCAGCGTCCCCTGTAGTACCGCCCCCGAGGACTCCTCTCCTCATCCACATGTACTGGGTGCATCATTGGGCAGGGAATCCAATGCTTGCCACTGCAGAGTGTACAGTCCCGGGTAAGAGAACAAATCGAGCTTCCCACCAGAGGGCTCCTCTTCCCTTACTGGCAGGGTGCAGGCTTCTTCACTTGGTCCCCTCCTGTGCTGCCAGTGACTGCTACCAGACCTTCTAGCTGGGCCGCTCCTTCCCTGCTGTACAGGTGGGCCTCTCTCAGGGGACAGAAGTCCCAAATTATCTTACAGGGTCCTGTGCCTGTAGGTGAGCCCCTCTCCATCCGGGCACCCTAACATCCTATCCTACTAACTACCCCTCCATGTACCCCTCCACTGAGTGCCTGCTATCCTACTAACTACCCCTCCATGTACCCCTCCACTGAGTGCCTGCTATCCTACTAACTACCCCTCCCTGTAAAGCGCCACTGAGTGCCTGCTATCCTACTAACTACCCCGCCCTGTAAAGCGCCACTGAGTGCCTGCTATCCTACTAACTACCCCGCCCTGTAAAGCGCCACTGAGTGCCTGCTATCCTACTAACTACCCCGCCCTGTAAAGCGCCACTGAGTGCCTGCTATCCTACTAACTACCCCTCCCTGTACCCCGCCACTGTGTGCCTGCTATCCTACTAACTACCCTTCCCTGTACCCCGCCACTGTGTGCCTGCTATCCTACTAACTACCCCTCCCTGTACCCCGCCACTGAATGCCTGCTATCCTACTAACTACCCCTCCCTGTACCCCGCCACTGAGTGCCTGCTATCCTACTACCTGTCCCTGCCACTGAATACCTGCTATCATACTAACTACCCCTCCCTGTACCCCGCCACTGAGTGCCTGCTATCCTACTACCTGTCCCTGCCACTGTGGGGGGAGGGAGGTCCTTGTAGAAGCAGCCCGGTGTAACGGCAAGATGTGTATCCTATGAAGAAATGTCTCCCCTGAAGCAACTGCGCATGTGCCGGTTTTAGACAGAAGAAGCCGATCGCCATCTTTAGCACAGAGCTGCCACAGTTAACCCCTTACAGGCTGCACTGCTGAAGCTGATTCCGCGGATCACTAGCCGCCGACGCTCCCGTAAGATGGATCCAAGCTGCGTACTGGGGAGCATAATGGATCGGAGAGAGGACAGTGACATGGGGAGGACTGTGAAATGGGGGGGGGGGGGGCAGTGACATGGGGACGACTGTGAAATGTGGGGGGGCACAGTGACATGGGGAGGACTGTGAAATGTGGGGGGAGACAGTGACATGGGGAGGACTGTGAAATGTGGGGGGGCACAGTGACATGGGAGGATAGTGACGTGGGGAAGCAGTGACATGGAGAGGACGGTGACATGGAAGAGAACACTGACATAGGGGGGAGTGACATGGGGGGATGAGAGATATGGGGGGGGCTGACATGGGGAGGGTAGTGGCATGTGGGGGACCTGACATGGGGTAGACAGTGACATTGGGGGGCGTGACATGCGGGACAGTGACATTGGGGGGGGGGGGCATGAAATGGGGAGGAAAGTGACATAGGGAGGGGGTATTGACATGAGGACAGTGACATGGGGAGGACAGTGACATGTGAGGGGGTCAGTGATATGGGGGGGCAGTGTCACTCACACTGTCATCCCCATGTCACTGACACCGCCCCCCATGTCACCACACTGACACTGCAACCTCCATATCACTGCCACTGCTCCCCCATGTCACCGGCACTGTCCTCCCCTTCATGTCACTTCACTGCTCCCCCATGTCACCGGCACTGTCCTCCCCTTCATGTCACTGACATTCCTCTCCCCCCATATCACTGACACTGTCCGATGTCCCTGCAGAGAATTTGGCATGTAACAGCCCCCATTTGTGGGATACACAAATTACCTCTACACCGGCCTCCCTGTCAATCTGGCCCCCTTGTGCCTCTCAGTCCCCCTGCGGTCCATGCTGAGACTTGCAGTCCACCCACCGAGCTTCTCCTTACCCCATGAAGACAGATCTCATCTCCCTGGCCGAGGCTCTGTCCTCCGAGATAGAAGTACATGTCCCCTGTCTGGTAACCTCCCACTCTCACAGCACTTCCGGATACAGGGATAAGCCACGCCCACCGTCTGCACAGGAAAAAGGGGCGGAGTCCTAGCTGAGGCACCTGCGCACACAGGACCTGCGTGTCAGTCAGAGCCAGGCTGAGCTCAGAGGAGGATGTAGGATGGAGAGCGGGAGGAGTCCGGAGGAGCGACACACCCCCGGCCACTACCAATTCATGCAAATCTATTTCCAGAGTCACCGCTGGAAATAGATTTCCAGCGGTGACTCTGGAAATAGTGAGTCACTGGGAGAAAACTCCCAGTGATTTCTCTGGGAGTTGCTTTTCTCCCTGGAACAACGAGAAAAGCGACTCCCAGAGAAATCACTGACAGGGGCGGATTCCCATAATAGGCACACCCACTTTTCATAGTGAAAGACTATTTCTGCCTCAGAACAGATCCCTCTCCACCAATGGACGGGAATTCTGATCAGTGGGCAGGGCGAGGGAATGTTTTCTTGCAATGTGTGCCGTCCAATCACATCTCTCCCTTCTCCGTCCAATCACATCTCTCCCTTCTCCGATGACAAGAGCGAGCCCACAACCAGGACAAGTCCCAACATGTCCAGCTTAGCCACGCCCACCGTCTGCACAGGAAAAAGGGGCGGAGTCCTAGCTGAGGCACCTGCGCACACAGGACCTGCGTGTCAGTCAGAGCCAGGCTGAGCTCAGAGGAGGATGTAGGATGGAGAGCGGGAGGAGTCCAGAGGAGCGACACACCCCCGGTCACTACCAATTCATGCAAATCTATTTCCAGAGTCACCGCTGGAAATAGATTTCCAGCGGTGACTCTGGAAATAGTGAGTCACTGGGAGAAAACTCCCAGTGATTTCTCTGGGAGTTGCTTTTCTCCCTGGAACAACGAGAAAAGCAACTCCCAGAGAAATCACTGACAGGGGCGGATTCCCATAATAGGCACACCCACTTTTCATAGTGAAAGACTATTTCTGCCTCAGAAAAGATCCCTCTCCACCAATGGACGGGAATTCTGATCAGTGGGCAGGGCGAGGGAATGTTTTCTTGCAATGTGTGCCGTCCAATCACATCTCTCCCTTCTCCATCCAATCACATCTCTTCCTTCTCCGATGACAAGAGCGAGCCCACAACCAGGACAAGTCCCAACATGTCCAGCTTAGCCACGCCCACCGTCTGCCCAGGAAAAAGGGGCGGAGTCCTAGCTGAGGCACCTGCGCACACAGGACCTGCGTGTCAGTCAGAGCCAAGCTGAGCTCAGAGGAGGATGTAGGATGGAGAGCGGGAGGAGTCCGGAGGAGCGACACACCCCTGGCCACTACCAATTCATGTAAATCTATTTCCAGAGTCACCGCTGGAAATAGATTTCCAGCGGTGACTGGAAATCGTGAGTCACTGGGAGAAAACTCCCAGTGATTTCTCTGGGAGTTGCTTTTCTCCCTGGAACAACGAGAAAAGCAACTCCCAGAGAAATCACTGACAGGGGCGGACTCCCATAATAGGCACACCCACTTTTCATAGTGAAAGACTATTTCTGCCTCAGAACAGATCCCTCTCCACCAATGGACGGGATTTCTGTTCAGTGGGCGAGGCGAGGGAAAGTTTTCTTGCCATGTGTGCCGTCCAATCACATCTCTCCCTTCTCCGTCCAATCACATCTCTCCCTTCTCCGATGACAAGAGCGAGCCCACAACTACGACAAGTCCCAACATGTCCAGCTTAGCCAAGAAGAGGACTTCTACCGCTGGATGGACCCCCCGATGTCCGTACACAGCGCCACACGGGACCGTCCTCTGAGAGCCGGGCTGAGGGGAGGATGGAGAGCCAGGAGCGCGGAGGCAGGTAAGAAATCCCCTTCTATCTCCTATTATTCTTCTATCTGTGATTGGGGGGATTTTATTATTGTCTGTTATTAGCGATTCTATCTACTGCTAATATTTGATGTACTATTATTATTGTTTATTTCTATTGGGATGATTATTTATATCTAATAAATGGGGTATGTAGCGCTGGAGAACAGATAACAAGCACAGGGACTGTAACAATATGAAATAATCATACAGAAGTTCATATAATGACTCATATATAACGGTCAGAAGCAAAAACGGAGATGATCCAATGCTGCTCCAGATCACATTCAGTGAGATAAAGGAAGATAGTGAGGTTGTGCGCTTACCACAAGTACACACAATATGAGCATTGTATGCAGTTCAACAGCAACCGGGCATCATGGTCTGGTCAATAGCCTGGGCACCCTCTGGTCACATCCGAACATCTAGGTCACAGGTACACCGCTAACCAAGCTCCCTCTGGCTTTCCAATCCAAAACGCCACCTTACATGAGCTCATTGAAAAACGAGCCGGGAGGCAAGAAAGCGCTTATAGTGAAGTACGTTTATTGAAAACAGAAGATGTAAGCAGAACAACCAGAACTTACATCGACAAAATATACATCCAGGCCCAAATAAATAGGCTCCCTGGTGGTTAGTGGTTCATACAACATGCACTGCATACAGAACCAGGTCCAATAGATGAAACCCTGGTGGCTAGTGGTACCATGAGTATATAGTCATGTAATAATGGGTAATGCAGATATACTCATCCAGGTCTGGTGAGGCAGTTCCCTGGTGGCTAGTGGATCCTCAATAGCAAAGGCGTCAGTAGGGTGGATCCCCTAACATGTTTCGAGCTACAGCTCGTTTTCAAAGGGAATTTGCCTTTGAAAACGAGCTGTAGCTCGAAACATGTTAGGGGATCCACCCTACTGACGCCTTTGCTATTGAGGATCCACTAGCCACCAGGGAACTGCCTCACCAGACCTGGATGAGTATATCTGCATTACCCATTATTACATGACTATATACTCATGGTACCACTAGCCACCAGGGTTTCATCTATTGGACCTGGTTCTGTATGCAGTGCATGTTGTATGAACCACTAACCACCAGGGAGCCTATTTATTTGGGCCTGGATGTATATTTTGTCGATGTAAGTTCTGGTTGTTCTGCTTACATCTTCTGTTTTCAATAAACGTACTTCACTATAAGCGCTTTCTTGCCTCCCGGCTCGTTTTTCAATGAGCTCATGTAAGGTGGCGTTTTGGATTGGAAAGCCAGAGGGAGCTTGGTTAGCGGTGTACCTGTGACCTAGATGTTCGGATGTGACCAGAGGGTGCCCAGGCTATTGACCAGACCATGATGCCCGGTTGCTGTTGAACTGCATACAATGCTCATATTGTGTGTACTTGTGGTAAGCGCACAACCTCACTATCTTCCTTTATCTCACTGAATGTGATCTGGAGCAGCATTGGATCATCTCCGTTTTTGCTTCTGACCGTTATATATGAGTCATTATATGAACTTCTGTATGATTATTTCATATTGTTACAGTCCCTGTGCTTGTTATCTGTTCTCCAGCGCTACATACCCCATTTATTAGTTTATTCCAAGGTTTTGAGGTTTACCCTGTATGTTAGCTGCTCATATGATCTGTTTGCGCTCACTTACCCACCTTTATATCTGATTATTTATATCTATTCTTTTATTATTCTTCGTTACATTACATATAACGAAGAATAATAAATTCTTAGATTGTACACCCCTTGAGGGTAAGGGACCGATGTGAATGTTCAATATATATATGTGTAAAGCGCTGCGTAAATTGACGGCGCTATATAGGTACCTGAAATAAATAATAATGAGTTGGACCGCACTTTACAGAGGAGCCTTGGTGAGGCAGTGCGGCTTCCACATACATTTGCAAATGTCTACAACTAAAATCTATATGAGCAGATATAGATTTTTCCGTAGGTTACCGTGGTTATATAGCTTGTAAAGTTCATGGACTTACTGTGCAATGGGCTAAAGAGAGCTTGTAGATAGTCCTCCTTTGGGCTACCTCGAGGGGAATTTACTTAAAATGGGTGCAGACAGGATCCGAAGTTGTTGTGCATCGTAAGCAATCAACTTCTCACTTCAGCTTGTTGAGTGAAGGTTTGAAATGGACACAAGGAGCTGAGTGGTTGCTATACTCAGTGGCTCCAGATTCTGTCTTCTCCCTTTTTAAGTAAACTCCCCCTCAAAATACTACAAAGCTCTTTACTGCTGTCCCGTCTGCGTGTGCACGCCCAACTGTAAAACGGGGAAGAAGGTGTACCCCTTTACGGAGGATAGACAGCAGGACCTGTTCGCCTAAAGTGTGGTTTTCCCATGGGCGTGGTCAACCCACCGTTCTTTACACAACACTGTTGTGAGAGAGGTGGGTGGTTAAATTTCCAGACAAGCAACAAACCACTGGCTGTTGTATTGCAGAACGGGTAGGGCGGTTGCGTGCCTCTCGCGCGCCCCCTACTTGTTTTGCAATATCACGTTTTAAACGTGATTTTGCCCAGCGGTGCCACCTTGTGGCCGTTTTTCCACGGTGGCTGGATGGCAAGCAGTTAAATACCCCTACCTACCTGCTCGATGTCATCTCCAGCTCTGTAACCTGATCTGCACATGCACAGCTCAGCCTACAGCTCCGGGCCAGTCTCTGTGTGTCAGAATGAATAGCTCCTGTGCATGCGCAGAAGTGATGTCATCTCGTGCCAGCCAATGAAGATGGAGAAGATGCAGGACAGGATTGTTGGCGGAAACGTGATTATATCGCTCCATTTGGTTCCATTTTTATTTCTGTTGTGAATGTTCCAACAGGAAGACTCTTGTATGGTTAGCACATCTGCCTTGCAGTAAAAATGGGTCATGGGTTCGATTCCCGACCATGGCGTCTCCTGCATGGAGTTTGCATGTTCTCCCTGTGCCTGCGTGGGTTTCCTCCGGGTGCTCCGGTTTCCTCCCGCACTCCAAAGACATGCTGATAGGTTAACTGGATCCTGTCTAAATTGGCCCTAATATGTGCATGTATGAATGTGAGTTAGGGTCCTTAGATTGTACACCCCTTGAGGGTAAGGGACCGATGTGAATGTTCAATATATATATGTGTAAAGCGCTGCGTAAATTGACGGCGCTATATAAGTACCTGAAATAAATAATAATGAGTTGGACCGCACTTTACAGAGGAGCCTTGGTGAGGCAGTGCGGCTTCCACATACATTTGCAAATGTCTACAACTAAAATCTATATGAGCAGATATAGATTTTTCCGTAGGTTACCGTGGTTATATAGCTTGTAAAGTTCATGGACTTACTGTGCAATGGGCTAAAGAGAGCTTGTAGATAGTCCTCCTTTGGGCTTCCTCGAGGGGAATTTACTTAAAATGGGTGCAGACAGGATCCGAAGTTGTTGTGCATCGTAAGCAATCAACTTCTCACTTCAGCTTGTTGAGTGAAGGTTTGAAATGGACACAAGGAGCTGAGTGGTTGCTATACTCAGTGGCTCCAGATTCTGTCTTCTCCCTTTTTAAGTAAACTCCCCCTCAAAATACTACAAAGCTCTTTACTGCTGTCCCGTCTGTGTGTGCACGCTCGACTGTAAAACGGGGAAGAAGGTGTACCCCTTTACGGAGGATAGACAGCAGGACCTGTTCGCCTAAAGTGTGGTTTTCCCATGGGCGTGGTCAACCCACCGTTCTTTACACAACACTGTTGTGTGAGAGGTGGGTGGTTAAATTTTCCAGACAAGCAACAAACCACTGGCTGTTGTATTGCAGAACGGGTAGGGCGGTTGCGTGCCTCTCGCGCGCCCCCTACTTGTTTTGCAATATCACGTTTTAAACGTGATTTTGCCCAGCGGTGCCACCTTGTGGCCGTTTTTCCACGGTGGCTGGATGGCAAGCAGTTAAATACCCCTACCTACCTGATCGATGTCATCTCCAGCTCTGTAACCTGATCTGCACATGCACAGCTCAGCCTACAGCTCCGGGCCAGTCTCTGTGTGTCAGAATGAATAGCTCCTGTGCATGCGCAGAAGTGATGTCATCTCGTGCCAGCCAATGAAGATGGAGAAGATGCAGGACAGGATTGTTGGCGGAAACGTGATTATATCGCTCCATTTGGTTCCATTTTTATTTCTGTTGTGAATGTTCCAACAGGAAGAGTCTTGTATGGTTAGCACATCTGCCTTGCAGTAAAAATGGGTCATGGGTTCGATTCCCGACCATGGCGTCTCCTGCATGGAGTTTGCATGTTCTCCCTGTGCCTGCGTGGGTTTCCTCCGGGTGCTCCGGTTTCCTCCCGCACTCCAAAGACATGCTGATAGGTTAACTGGATCCTGTCTAAATTGGCCCTAATATGTGCATGTATGAATGTGAGTTAGGGTCCTTAGATTGTACACCCCTTGAGGGTAAGGGACCGATGTGAATGTTCAATATATATGTGTAAAGCGCTGCGTAAATTGACGGCGCTATATAAGTACCTGAAATAAATAATAATGAGTTGGACCGCACTTTACAGAGGAGCCTTGGTGAGGCAGTGCGGCTTCCACATACATTTGCAAATGTCTACAACTAAAATCTATATGAGCAGATATAGATTTTTCCGTAGGTTACCGTGGTTATATAGCTTGTAAAGTTCATGGACTTACTGTGCAATGGGCTAAAGAGAGCTTGTAGATAGTCCTCCTTTGGGCTACCTCGAGGGGAATTTACTTAAAATGGGTGCAGACAGGATCCGAAGTTGTTGTGCATCGTAAGCAATCAACTTCTCACTTCAGCTTGTTGAGTGAAGGTTTGAAATGGACACAAGGAGCTGAGTGGTTGCTATACTCAGTGGCTCCAGATTCTGTCTTCTCCCTTTTTAAGTAAACTCCCCCTCAAAATACTACAAAGCTCTTTACTGCTGTCCCGTCTGTGTGTGCACGCCCGACTGTAAAACGGGGAAGAAGGTGTACCCCTTTACGGAGGATAGACAGCAGGACCTGTTCGCCTAAAGTGTGGTTTTCCCATGGGCGTGGTCAACCCACCGTTCTTTACACAACACTGTTGTGAGAGAGGTGGGTGGTTAAATTTCCAGACAAGCAACAAACCACTGGCTGTTGTATTGCAGAACGGGTAGGGCGGTTGCGTGCCTCTCGCGCGCCCCCTACTTGTTTTGCAATATCACGTTTTAAACGTGATTTTGCCCAGCGGTGCCACCTTGTGGCCGTTTTTCCACGGTGGCTGGATGGCAAGCAGTTAAATACCCCTACCTACCTGCTCGATGTCTTCTCCAGCTCTGTAACCTGATCTGCACATGCACAGCTCAGCCTACAGCTCCGGGCCAGTCTCTGTGTGTCAGAATGAATAGCTCCTGTGCATGCGCAGAAGTGATGTCATCTCGTGCCAGCCAATGAAGATGGAGAAGATGCAGGACAGGATTGTTGGCGGAAACGTGAATATATCACTCCATTTGGTTCCATTTTTATTTCTGTTGTGAATTTTCCAACAGGAAGACTCTTGTATGAATAGCACATCTGCCTTGCAGTAAAAATGGGTCATGGGTTCGATTCCCGACCATGGCGTCTCCTGCATGGAGTTTGCATGTTCTCCCTGTGCCTGCGTGGGTTTCCTCCGGGTGCTCCGGTTTCCTCCCGCACTCCAAAGACATGCTGATAGGTTAACTGGATCCTGTCTAAATTGGCCCTAATATGTGCATGTATGAATGTGAGTTAGGGTCCTTAGATTGTACACCCCTTGAGGGTAAGGGACCGATGTGAATGTTCAATATATATATGTGTAAAGCGCTGCGTAAATTGACGGCGCTATATAAGTACCTGAAATAAATAATAATGAGTTGGACCGCACTTTACAGAGGAGCCTTGGTGAGGCAGTGCGGCTTCCACATACATTTGCAAATGTCTACAACTAAAATCTATATGAGCAGATATAGATTTTTCCGTAGGTTACCGTGGTTATATAGCTTGTAAAGTTCATGGACTTACTGTGCAATGGGCTAAAGAGAGCTTGTAGATAGTCCTCCTTTGGGCTTCCTCGAGGGGAATTTACTTAAAATGGGTGCAGACAGGATCCGAAGTTGTTGTGCATCGTAAGCAATCAACTTCTCACTTCAGCTTGTTGAGTGAAGGTTTGAAATGGACACAAGGAGCTGAGTGGTTGCTATACTCAGTGGCTCCAGATTCTGTCTTCTCCCTTTTTAAGTAAACTCCCCCTCAAAATACTACAAAGCTCTTTACTGCTGTCCCGTCTGTGTGTGCACGCTCGACTGTAAAACGGGGAAGAAGGTGTACCCCTTTACGGAGGATAGACAGCAGGACCTGTTCGCCTAAAGTGTGGTTTTCCCATGGGCGTGGTCAACCCACCGTTCTTTACACAACACTGTTGTGTGAGAGGTGGGTGGTTAAATTTTCCAGACAAGCAACAAACCACTGGCTGTTGTATTGCAGAACGGGTAGGGCGGTTGCGTGCCTCTCGCGCGCCCCCTACTTGTTTTGCAATATCACGTTTTAAACGTGATTTTGCCCAGCGGTGCCACCTTGTGGCCGTTTTTCCACGGTGGCTGGATGGCAAGCAGTTAAGTACCCCTACCTACCTGCTCGATGTCATCTCCAGCTCTGTAACCTGATCTGCACATGCACAGCTCAGCCTACAGCTCCGGGCCAGTCTCTGTGTGTCAGAATGAATAGCTTCTGTGCATGCGCAGAAGTGATGTCATCTCGTGCCAGCCAATGAAGATGGAGAAGATGCAGGACAGGATTGTTGGCGGAAACGTGATTATATCGCTCCATTTGGTTCCATTTTTATTTCTGTTGTGAATGTTCCAACAGGAAGACTCTTGTATGGTTAGCACATCTGCCTTGCAGTAAAAATGGGTCATGGGTTCGATTCCCGACCATGGCGTCTCCTGCATGGAGTTTGCATGTTCTCCCTGTGCCTGCGTGGGTTTCCTCCGGGTGCTCCTGTTTCCTCCCGCACTCCAAAGACATGCTGATAGGTTAACTGGATCCTGTCTAAATTGGCCCTAATATGTGCATGTATGAATGTGAGTTAGGGTCCTTAGATTGTACACCCCTTGAGGGTAAGGGACCGATGTGAATGTTCAATATATATATGTATAGAGCGCTGCGTAAATTGACGGCGCTATATAAGTACCTGAAATAAATAATAATGAGTTGGACCGCACTTTACAGAGGAGCCTTGGTGAGGCAGTGCGGCTTCCACATACATTTGCAAATGTCTACAACTAAAATCTATATGAGCAGATATAGATTTTTCCGTAGGTTACCGTGGTTATATAGCTTGTAAAGTTCATGGACTTACTGTGCAATGGGCTAAAGAGAGCTTGTAGATAGTCCTCCTTTGGGCTACCTCGAGGGGAATTTACTTAAAATGGGTGCAGACAGGATCCGAAGTTGTTGTGCATCGTAAGCAATCAACTTCTCACTTCAGCTTGTTGAGTGAAGGTTTGAAATGGACACAAGGAGCCTGAGTGGTTGCTATACTCAGTGGCTCCAGATTCTGTCTTCTCCCTTTTTAAGTAAACTCCCCCTCAAAATACTACAAAGCTCTTTACTGCTGTCCCGTCTGTGTGTGCACGCCCGACTGTAAAACGGGGAAGAAGGTGTACCCCTTTACGGAGGATAGACAGCAGGACCTGTTCGCCTAAAGTGTGGTTTTCCCATGGGCGTGGTCAACCCACCGTTCTTTACACAACACTGTTGTGAGAGAGGTGGGTGGTTAAATTTCCAGACAAGCAACAAACCACTGGCTGTTGTATTGCAGAACGGGTAGGGCGGTTGCGTGCCTCTCGCGCGCCCCCTACTTGTTTTGCAATATCACGTTTTAAACGTGATTTTGCCCAGCGGTGCCACCTTGTGGCCGTTTTTCCACGGTGGCTGGATGGCAAGCAGTTAAATACCCCTACCTACCTGCTCGATGTCATCTCCAGCTCTGTAACCTGATCTGCACATGCACAGCTCAGCCTACAGCTCCGGGCCAGTCTCTGTGTGTCAGAATGAATAGCTCCTGTGCATGCGCAGAAGTGATGTCATCTCGTGCCAGCCAATGAAGATGGAGAAGATGCAGGACAGGATTGTTGGCGGAAACGTGATTATATCGCTCCATTTGGTTCCATTTTTATTTCTGTTGTGAATGTTCCAACAGGAAGACTCTTGTATGGTTAGCACATCTGCCTTGCAGTAAAAATGGGTCATGGGTTCGATTCCCGACCATGGCGTCTCCTGCATGGAGTTTGCATGTTCTCCCTGTGCCTGCGTGGGTTTCCTCCGGGTGCTCCGGTTTCCTCCCGCACTCCAAAGACATGCTGATAGGTTAACTGGATCCTGTCTAAATTGGCCCTAATATGTGCATGTATGAATGTGAGTTAGGGTCCTTAGATTGTACACCCCTTGAGGGTAAGGGACCGATGTGAATGTTCAATATATATATGTGTAGAGCGCTGCGTAAATTGACGGCCCTATATAAGTACCTGAAATAAATAATAATGAGTTGGACCGCACTTTACAGAGGAGCCTTGGTGAGGCAGTGCGGCTTCCACATACATTTGCAAATGTCTGCAACTAAAATCTATATGAGCAGATATAGATTTTTCCGTAGGTTACCGTGGTTATATAGCTTGTAAAGTTCATGGACTTACTGTGCAATGGGCTAAAGAGAGCTTGTAGACAGTCCTCCTTTGGGCTACCTCGAGGGTAATTTACTTAAAATGGGTGCAGACAGGATCCGAAGTTGTTGTGCATCGTAAGCAATCAACTTCTCACTTCAGCTTGTTGAGTGAAGGTTTGAAATGGACACAAGGAGCTGAGTGGTTGCTATACTCAGTGGCTCCAGATTCTGTCTTCTCCCTTTTTAAGTAAACTCCCCCTCAAAATACTACAAAGCTCTTTACTGCTGTCCCGTCTGTGTGTGCACGCTCGACTGTAAAACGGGGAAGAAGGTGTACCCCTTTACGGAGGATAGACAGCAGGACCTGTTTGCCTAAAGTGTGGTTTTCCCATGGGCGTGGTCAACCCACCGTTCTTTACACAACACTGTTGTGAGAGAGGTGGGTGGTTAAATTTCCAGACAAGCAACAAACCACTGGCTGTTGTATTGCAGAACGGGTAGGGCGGTTGCGTGCCTCTCGTGCGCCCCCTACTTGTTTTGCAATATCACGTTTTAAACGTGATTTTGCCCAGCGGTGCCACCTTGTGGCCGTTTTTCCACGGTGGCTGGATGGCAAGCAGTTAAATACCCCTACCTACCTGATCGATGTCATCTCCAGCTCTGTAACCTGATCTGCACATGCACAGCTCAGCCTACAGCTCCGGGCCAGTCTCTGTGTGTCAGAATGAATAGCTCCTGTGCATGCACAGAAGTGATGTCATCTCGTGCCAGCCAATGAAGATGGAGAAGATGCAGGACAGGATTGTTGGCGGAAACGTGATTATATCGCTCCATTTGGTTCCATTTTTATTTCTGTTGTGAATGTTCCAACAGGAAGAGTCTTGTATGGTTAGCACATCTGCCTTGCAGTAAAAATGGGTCATGGGTTCGATTCCCGACCATGGCGTCTCCTGCATGGAGTTTGCATGTTCTCCCTGTGCCTGCGTGGGTTTCCTCCGGGTGCTCCGGTTTCCTCCCGCACTCCAAAGACATGCTGATAGGTTAACTGGATCCTGTCTAAATTGGCCCTAATATGTGCATGTATGAATGTGAGTTAGGGTCCTTAGATTGTACACCCCTTGAGGGTAAGGGACCGATGTGAATGTTCAATATATATATGTGTAAAGTGCTGCGTAAATTGTCGGCGCTATATAAGTACCTGAAATAAATAATAATGAGTTGGACCGCACTTTACAGAGGAGCCTTGGTGAGGCAGTGCGGCTTCCACATACATTTGCAAATGTCTACAACTAAAATCTATATGAGCAGATATAGATTTTTCCGTAGGTTACCGTGGTTATATAGCTTGTAAAGTTCATGGACTTACTGTGCAATGGGCTAAAGAGAGCTTGTAGATAGTCCTCCTTTGGGCTACCTCGAGGGGAATTTACTTAAAATGGGTGCAGACAGGATCCGAAGTTGTTGTGCATCGTAAGCAATCAACTTCTCACTTCAGCTTGTTGAGTGAAGGTTTGAAATGGACACAAGGAGCTGAGTGGTTGCTATACTCAGTGGCTCCAGATTCTGTCTTCTCCCTTTTTAAGTAAACTCCCCCTCAAAATACTACAAAGCTCTTTACTGCTGTCCCGTCTGTGTGTGCACGCCCGACTGTAAAACGGGGAAGAAGGTGTACCCCTTTACGGAGGATAGACAGCAGGACCTGTTCGCCTAAAGTGTGGTTTTCCCATGGGCGTGGTCAACCCACCGTTCTTTACACAACACTGTTGTGAGAGAGGTGGGTGGTTAAATTTCCAGACAAGCAACAAACCACTGGCTGTTGTATTGCAGAACGGGTAGGGCGGTTGCGTGCCTCTCGCGCGCCCCCTACTTGTTTTGCAATATCACGTTTTAAACGTGATTTTGCCCAGCGGTGCCACCTTGTGGCCGTTTTTCCACGGTGGCTGGATGGCAAGCAGTTAAATACCCCTACCTACCTGCTCGATGTCTTCTCCAGCTCTGTAACCTGATCTGCACATGCACAGCTCAGCCTACAGCTCCGGGCCAGTCTCTGTGTGTCAGAATGAATAGCTCCTGTGCATGCGCAGAAGTGATGTCATCTCGTGCCAGCCAATGAAGATGGAGAAGATGCAGGACAGGATTGTTGGCGGAAACGTGAATATATCGCTCCATTTGGTTCCATTTTTATTTCTGTTGTGAATTTTCCAACAGGAAGACTCTTGTATGAATAGCACATCTGCCTTGCAGTAAAAATGGGTCATGGGTTCGATTCCCGACCATGGCGTCTCCTGCATGGAGTTTGCATGTTCTCCCTGTGCCTGCGTGGGTTTCCTCCGGGTGCTCCGGTTTCCTCCCGCACTCCAAAGACATGCTGATAGGTTAACTGGATCCTGTCTAAATTGGCCCTAATATGTGCATGTATGAATGTGAGTTAGGGTCCTTAGATTGTACACCCCTTGAGGGTAAGGGACCGATGTGAATGTTCAATATATATATGTGTAAAGCGCTGCGTAAATTGACGGCGCTATATAAGTACCTGAAATAAATAATAATGATTTGGACCGCACTTTACAGATGAGCCTTGGTGAGGCAGTGCGGCTTCCACATACATTTGCAAATGTCTACAACTAAAATCTATATGAGCAGATATAGATTTTTCCGTAGGTTACCGTGGTTATATAGCTTGTAAAGTTCATGGACTTACTGTGCAATGGGCTAAAGAGAGCTTGTAGATAGTCCTCCTTTGGGCTTCCTCGAGGGGAATTTACTTAAAATGGGTGCAGACAGGATCCGAAGTTGTTGTGCATCGTAAGCAATCAACTTCTCACTTCAGCTTGTTGAGTGAAGGTTTGAAATGGACACAAGGAGCTGAGTGGTTGCTATACTCAGTGGCTCCAGATTCTGTCTTCTCCCTTTTTAAGTAAACTCCCCCTCAAAATACTACAAAGCTCTTTACTGCTGTCCCGTCTGTGTGTGCACGCCCGACTGTAAAACGGGGAAGAAGGTGTACCCCTTTACGGAGGATAGACAGCAGGACCTGTTCGCCTAAAGTGTGGTTTTCCCATGGGCGTGGTCAACCCACCGTTCTTTACACAACACTGTTGTGAGAGAGGTGGGTGGTTAAATTTCCAGACAAGCAACAAACCACTGGCTGTTGTATTGCAGAACGGGTAGGGCGGTTGCGTGCCTCTCGCGCGCCCCCTACTTGTTTTGCAATATCACGTTTTAAACGTGATTTTGCCCAGCGGTGCCACCTTGTGGCCGTTTTTCCACGGTGGCTGGATGGCAAGCAGTTAAATACCCCTACCTACCTGCTCGATGTCTTCTCCAGCTCTGTAACCTGATCTGCACATGCACAGCTCAGCCTACAGCTCCGGGCCAGTCTCTGTGTGTCAGAATGAATAGCTCCTGTGCATGCGCAGAAGTGATGTCATCTCGTGCCAGCCAATGAAGATGGAGAAGATGCAGGACAGGATTGTTGGCGGAAACGTGAATATATCGCTCCATTTGGTTCCATTTTTATTTCTGTTGTGAATTTTCCAACAGGAAGACTCTTGTATGAATAGCACATCTGCCTTGCAGTAAAAATGGGTCATGGGTTCGATTCCCGACCATGGCGTCTCCTGCATGGAGTTTGCATGTTCTCCCTGTGCCTGCGTGGGTTTCCTCCGGGTGCTCCGGTTTCCTCCCGCACTCCAAAGACATGCTGATAGGTTAACTGGATCCTGTCTAAATTGGCCCTAATATGTGCATGTATGAATGTGAGTTAGGGTCCTTAGATTGTACACCCCTTGAGGGTAAGGGACCGATGTGAATGTTCAATATATATATGTGTAAAGCGCTGCGTAAATTGACGGCGCTATATAAGTACCTGAAATAAATAATAATGATTTGGACCGCACTTTACAGATGAGCCTTGGTGAGGCAGTGCGGCTTCCACATACATTTGCAAATGTCTACAACTAAAATCTATATGAGCAGATATAGATTTTTCCGTAGGTTACCGTGGTTATATAGCTTGTAAAGTTCATGGACTTACTGTGCAATGGGCTAAAGAGAGCTTGTAGATAGTCCTCCTTTGGGCTTCCTCGAGGGGAATTTACTTAAAATGGGTGCAGACAGGATCCGAAGTTGTTGTGCATCGTAAGCAATCAACTTCTCACTTCAGCTTGTTGAGTGAAGGTTTGAAATGGACACAAGGAGCTGAGTGGTTGCTATACTCAGTGGCTCCAGATTCTGTCTTCTCCCTTTTTAAGTAAACTCCCCCTCAAAATACTACAAAGCTCTTTACTGCTGTCCCGTCTGTGTGTGCACGCTCGACTGTAAAACGGGGAAGAAGGTGTACCCCTTTACGGAGGATAGACAGCAGGACCTGTTCGCCTAAAGTGTGGTTTTCCCATGGGCGTGGTCAACCCACCGTTCTTTACACAACACTGTTGTGTGAGAGGTGGGTGGTTAAATTTTCCAGACAAGCAACAAACCACTGGCTGTTGTATTGCAGAACGGGTAGGGCGGTTGCGTGCCTCTCGCGCGCCCCCTACTTGTTTTGCAATATCACGTTTTAAACGTGATTTTGCCCAGCGGTGCCACCTTGTGGCCGTTTTTCCACGGTGGCTGGATGGCAAGCAGTTAAATACCCCTACCTACCTGCTCGATGTCATCTCCAGCTCTGTAACCTGATCTGCACATGCACAGCTCAGCCTACAGCTCCGGGCCAGTCTCTGTGTGTCAGAATGAATAGCTCCTGTGCATGCGCAGAAGTGATGTCATCTCGTGCCAGCCAATGAAGATGGAGAAGATGCAGGACAGGATTGTTGGCGGAAACGTGATTATATCGCTCCATTTGGTTCCATTTTTATTTCTGTTGTGAATGTTCCAACAGGAAGACTCTTGTATGAATAGCACATCTGCCTTGCAGTAAAAATGGGTCATGGGTTCGATTCCCGACCATGGCGTCTCCTGCATGGAGTTTGCATGTTCTCCCTGTGCCTGCGTGGGTTTCCTCTGGGTGCTCGGTTTCCTCCCGCACTCCAAAGACATGCTGATAGGTTAACCTGATCCTGTCTAAATTGGCCCTAATATGTGCATGTATGAATGTGAGTTAGGGTCCTTAGATTGTACACCCCTTGAGGGTAAGGGACCGATGTGAATGTTCAATATATATATGTGTAGAGCGCTGCGTAAATTGACGGCGCTATATAAGTACCTGAAATAAATAATAATGAGTTGGACCGCACTTTACAGAGGAGCCTTGGTGAGGCAGTGCGGCTTCCACATACATTTGCAAATGTCTACAACTAAAATCTATATGAGCAGATATAGATTTTTCCGTAGGTTACCGTGGTTATATAGCTTGTAAAGTTCATGGACTTACTGTGCAATGGGCTAAAGAGAGCTTGTAGATAGTCCTCCTTTGGGCTACCTCGAGGGGAATTTACTTAAAATGGGTGCAGACAGGATCCAAAGTTGTTGTGCATCGTAAGCAATCAACTTCTCACTTCAGCTTGTTGAGTGAAGGTTTGAAATGGACACAAGGAGCTGAG
This sequence comes from Staurois parvus, assembly GCF_062004578.1. Classification (NCBI taxonomy): domain Eukaryota; kingdom Metazoa; phylum Chordata; class Amphibia; order Anura; family Ranidae; genus Staurois; species Staurois parvus. Next base: position 198,517 of record NW_028318507.1, on the reverse strand, counting down.
TGGTTGCTATACTCAGTGGCTCCAGATTCTGTCTTCTCCCTTTTTAAGTAAACTCCCCCTCAAAATACTGCAAAGCTCTTTACTGCTGTCCCGTCTGCGTGTGCACGCCCGACTGTAAAACGGGGAAGAAGGTGTACCCCTTTACGGAGGATAGACAGCAGGACCTGTTCGCCTAAAGTGTGGTTTTCCCATGGGCGTGGTCAACCCACCGTTCTTTACACAACACTGTTGTGAGAGAGGTGGGTGGTTAAATTTCCAGACAAGCAACAAACCACTGGCTGTTGTATTGCAGAACGGGTAGGGCGGTTGCGTGCCTCTCGCGCGCCCCCTACTTGTTTTGCAATATCACGTTTTAAACGTGATTTTGCCCAGCGGTGCCACCTTGTGGCCGTTTTTCCACGGTGGCTGGATGGCAAGCAGTTAAATACCCCTACCTACCTGCTCGATGTCATCTCCAGATCTGTAACCTGATCTGCACATGCACAGCTCAGCCTACAGCTCCGGGCCAGTCTCTGTGTGTCAGAATGAATAGCTCCTGTGCATGCGCAGAAGTGATGTCATCTCGTGCCAGCCAATGAAGATGGAGAAGATGCAGGACAGGATTGTTGGCGGAAACGTGATTATATCGCTCCATTTGGTTCCATTTTTATTTCTGTTGTGAATGTTCCAACAGGAAGACTCTTGTATGGTTAGCACATCTGCCTTGCAGTAAAAATGGGTCATGGGTTCGATTCCCGACCATGGCGTCTCCTGCATGGAGTTTGCATGTTCTCCCTGTGCCTGCGTGGGTTTCCTCCGGGTGCTCCGGTTTCCTGCCGCACTCCAAAGACATGCTGATAGGTTAACTGGATCCTGTCTAAATTGGCCCTAATATGTGCATGTATGAATGTGAGTTAGGGTCCTTAGATTGTACACCCCTTGAGGGTAAGGGACCGATGTGAATGTTCAATATATATATGTGTAAAGCGCTGCGTAAATTGACGGCGCTATATAAGTACCTGAAATAAATAATAATGAGTTGGACCGCACTTTACAGAGGAGCCTTGGTGAGGCAGTGCGGCTTCCACATACATTTGCAAATGTCTGCAACTAAAATCTATATGAGCAGATATAGATTTTTCCGTAGGTTACCGTGGTTATATAGCTTGTAAAGTTCATGGACTTACTGTGCAATGGGCTAAAGAGAGCTTGTAGACAGTCCTCCTTTGGGCTACCTCGAGGGGAATTTACTTAAAATGGGTGCAGACAGGATCCGAAGTTGTTGTGCATCGTAAGCAATCAACTTCTCACTTCAGCTTGTTGAGTGAAGGTTTGAAATGGACACAAGGAGCTGAGTGGTTGCTATACTCAGTGGCTCCAGATTCTGTCTTCTCCCTTTTTAAGTAAACTCCCCCTCAAAATACTACAAAGCTCTTTACTGCTGTCCCGTCTGTGTGTGCACGCTCGACTGTAAAACGGGGAAGAAGGTGTACCCCTTTACGGAGGATAGACAGCAGGACCTGTTCGCCTAAAGTGTGGTTTTCCCATGGGCGTGGTCAACCCACCGTTCTTTACACAACACTGTTGTGAGAGAGGTGGGTGGTTAAATTTCCAGACAAGCAACAAACCACTGGCTGTTGTATTGCAGAACGGGTAGGGCGGTTGCGTGCCTCTCGTGCGCCCCCTACTTGTTTTGCAATATCACGTTTTAAACGTGATTTTGCCCAGCGGTGCCACCTTGTGGCCGTTTTTCCACGGTGGCTGGATGGCAAGCAGTTAAATACCCCTACCTACCTGCTCGATGTCATCTCCAGCTCTGTAACCTGATCTGCACATGCACAGCTCAGCCTACAGCTCCGGGCCAGTCTCTGTGTGTCAGAATGAATAGCTCCTGTGCATGCGCAGAAGTGATGTCATCTCGTGCCAGCCAATGAAGATGGAGAAGATGCAGGACAGGATTGTTGGCGGAAACGTGATTATATCACTCCATTTGGTTCCATTTTTATTTCTGTTGTGAATGTTCCAACAGGAAGACTCTTGTATGGTTAGCACATCTGCCTTGCAGTAAAAATGGGTCATGGGTTCGATTCCCGACCATGGCGTCTCCTGCATGGAGTTTGCATGTTCTCCCTGTGCCTGCGTGGGTTTCCTCCGGGTGCTCCGGTTTCCTCCCGCACTCCAAAGACATGCTGATAGGTTAACTGGATCCTGTCTAAATTGGCCCTAATATGTGCATGTATGAATGTGAGTTAGGGTCCTTAGATTGTACACCCCTTGAGGGTAAGGGACCGATGTGAATGTTCAATATATATGTGTAAAGCGCTGCGTAAATTGACGGCGCTATATAAGTACCTGAAATAAATAATAATGAGTTGGACCGCACTTTACAGAGGAGCCTTGGTGAGGCAGTGCGGCTTCCACATACATTTGCAAATGTCTACAACTAAAATCTATATGAGCAGATATAGATTTTTCCGTAGGTTACCGTGGTTATATAGCTTGTAAAGTTCATGGACTTACTGTGCAATGGGCTAAAGAGAGCTTGTAGATAGTCCTCCTTTGGGCTTCCTCGAGGGGAATTTACTTAAAATGGGTGCAGACAGGATCCGAAGTTGTTGTGCATCGTAAGCAATCAACTTCTCACTTCAGCTTGTTGAGTGAAGGTTTGAAATGGACACAAGGAGCTGAGTGGTTGCTATACTCAGTGGCTCCAGATTCTGTCTTCTCCCTTTTTAAGTAAACTCCCCCTCAAAATACTACAAAGCTCTTTACTGCTGTCCCGTCTGTGTGTGCACGCTCGACTGTAAAACGGGGAAGAAGGTGTACCCCTTTACGGAGGATAGACAGCAGGACCTGTTCGCCTAAAGTGTGGTTTTCCCATGGGCGTGGTCAACCCACCGTTCTTTACACAACACTGTTGTGTGAGAGGTGGGTGGTTAAATTTTCCAGACAAGCAACAAACCACTGGCTGTTGTATTGCAGAACGGGTAGGGCGGTTGCGTGCCTCTCGCGCGCCCCCTACTTGTTTTGCAATATCACGTTTTAAACGTGATTTTGCCCAGCGGTGCCACCTTGTGGCCGTTTTTCCACGGTGGCTGGATGGCAAGCAGTTAAGTACCCCTACCTACCTGCTCGATGTCATCTCCAGCTCTGTAACCTGATCTGCACATGCACAGCTCAGCCTACAGCTCCGGGCCAGTCTCTGTGTGTCAGAATGAATAGCTTCTGTGCATGCGCAGAAGTGATGTCATCTCGTGCCAGCCAATGAAGATGGAGAAGATGCAGGACAGGATTGTTGGCGGAAACGTGATTATATCGCTCCATTTGGTTCCATTTTTATTTCTGTTGTGAATGTTCCAACAGGAAGACTCTTGTATGGTTAGCACATCTGCCTTGCAGTAAAAATGGGTCATGGGTTCGATTCCCGACCATGGCGTCTCCTGCATGGAGTTTGCATGTTCTCCCTGTGCCTGCGTGGGTTTCCTCCGGGTGCTCCGGTTTCCTCCCGCACTCCAAAGACATGCTGATAGGTTAACTGGATCCTGTCTAAATTGGCCCTAATATGTGCATGTATGAATGTGAGTTAGGGTCCTTAGATTGTACACCCCTTGAGGGTAAGGGACCGATGTGAATGTTCAATATATATATGTGTAGAGCGCTGCGTAAATTGACGGCGCTATATAAGTACCTGAAATAAATAATAATGAGTTGGACCGCACTTTACAGAGGAGCCTTGGTGAGGCAGTGCGGCTTCCACATACATTTGCAAATGTCTACAACTAAAATCTATATGAGCAGATATAGATTTTTCCGTAGGTTACCGTGGTTATATAGCTTGTAAAGTTCATGGACTTACTGTGCAATGGGCTAAAGAGAGCTTGTAGATAGTCCTCCTTTGGGCTACCTCGAGGGGAATTTACTTAAAATGGGTGCAGACAGGATCCGAAGTTGTTGTGCATCGTAAGCAATCAACTTCTCACTTCAGCTTGTTGAGTGAAGGTTTGAAATGGACACAAGGAGCCTGAGTGGTTGCTATACTCAGTGGCTCCAGATTCTGTCTTCTCCCTTTTTAAGTAAACTCCCCCTCAAAATACTACAAAGCTCTTTACTGCTGTCCCGTCTGTGTGTGCACGCCCGACTGTAAAACGGGGAAGAAGGTGTACCCCTTTACGGAGGATAGACAGCAGGACCTGTTCGCCTAAAGTGTGGTTTTCCCATGGGCGTGGTCAACCCACCGTTCTTTACACAACACTGTTGTGAGAGAGGTGGGTGGTTAAATTTCCAGACAAGCAACAAACCACTGGCTGTTGTATTGCAGAACGGGTAGGGCGGTTGCGTGCCTCTCGCGCGCCCCCTACTTGTTTTGCAATATCACGTTTTAAACGTGATTTTGCCCAGCGGTGCCACCTTGTGGCCGTTTTTCCACGGTGGCTGGATGGCAAGCAGTTAAATACCCCTACCTACCTGCTCGATGTCATCTCCAGCTCTGTAACCTGATCTGCACATGCACAGCTCAGCCTACAGCTCCGGGCCAGTCTCTGTGTGTCAGAATGAATAGCTCCTGTGCATGCGCAGAAGTGATGTCATCTCGTGCCAGCCAATGAAGATGGAGAAGATGCAGGACAGGATTGTTGGCGGAAACGTGATTATATCGCTCCATTTGGTTCCATTTTTATTTCTGTTGTGAATGTTCCAACAGGAAGACTCTTGTATGGTTAGCACATCTGCCTTGCAGTAAAAATGGGTCATGGGTTCGATTCCCGACCATGGCGTCTCCTGCATGGAGTTTGCATGTTCTCCCTGTGCCTGCGTGGGTTTCCTCCGGGTGCTCCGGTTTCCTCCCGCACTCCAAAGACATGCTGATAGGTTAACTGGATCCTGTCTAAATTGGCCCTAATATGTGCATGTATGAATGTGAGTTAGGGTCCTTAGATTGTACACCCCTTGAGGGTAAGGGACCGATGTGAATGTTCAATATATATATGTGTAGAGCGCTGCGTAAATTGACGGCCCTATATAAGTACCTGAAATAAATAATAATGAGTTGGACCGCACTTTACAGAGGAGCCTTGGTGAGGCAGTGCGGCTTCCACATACATTTGCAAATGTCTGCAACTAAAATCTATATGAGCAGATATAGATTTTTCCGTAGGTTACCGTGGTTATATAGCTTGTAAAGTTCATGGACTTACTGTGCAATGGGCTAAAGAGAGCTTGTAGACAGTCCTCCTTTGGGCTACCTCGAGGGGAATTTACTTAAAATGGGTGCAGACAGGATCCGAAGTTGTTGTGCATCGTAAGCAATCAACTTCTCACTTCAGCTTGTTGAGTGAAGGTTTGAAATGGACACAAGGAGCTGAGTGGTTGCTATACTCAGTGGCTCCAGATTCTGTCTTCTCCCTTTTTAAGTAAACTCCCCCTCAAAATACTACAAAGCTCTTTACTGCTGTCCCGTCTGTGTGTGCACGCTCGACTGTAAAACGGGGAAGAAGGTGTACCCCTTTACGGAGGATAGACAGCAGGACCTGTTTGCCTAAAGTGTGGTTTTCCCATGGGCGTGGTCAACCCACCGTTCTTTACACAACACTGTTGTGAGAGAGGTGGGTGGTTAAATTTCCAGACAAGCAACAAACCACTGGCTGTTGTATTGCAGAACGGGTAGGGCGGTTGCGTGCCTCTCGTGCGCCCCCTACTTGTTTTGCAATATCACGTTTTAAACGTGATTTTGCCCAGCGGTGCCACCTTGTGGCCGTTTTTCCACGGTGGCTGGATGGCAAGCAGTTAAATACCCCTACCTACCTGATCGATGTCATCTCCAGCTCTGTAACCTGATCTGCACATGCACAGCTCAGCCTACAGCTCCGGGCCAGTCTCTGTGTGTCAGAATGAATAGCTCCTGTGCATGCACAGAAGTGATGTCATCTCGTGCCAGCCAATGAAGATGGAGAAGATGCAGGACAGGATTGTTGGCGGAAACGTGATTATATCGCTCCATTTGGTTCCATTTTTATTTCTGTTGTGAATGTTCCAACAGGAAGAGTCTTGTATGGTTAGCACATCTGCCTTGCAGTAAAAATGGGTCATGGGTTCGATTCCCGACCATGGCGTCTCCTGCATGGAGTTTGCATGTTCTCCCTGTGCCTGCGTGGGTTTCCTCCGGGTGCTCCGGTTTTCTCCCGCACTCCAAAGACATGCTGATAGGTTAACTGGATCCTGTCTAAATTGGCCCTAATATGTGCATGTATGAATGTGAGTTAGGGTCCTTAGATTGTACACCCCTTGAGGGTAAGGGACCGATGTGAATGTTCAATATATATATGTGTAAAGTGCTGCGTAAATTGTCGGCGCTATATAAGTACCTGAAATAAATAATAATGAGTTGGACCGCACTTTACAGAGGAGCCTTGGTGAGGCAGTGCAGCTTCCACATACATTTGCAAATGTCTACAACTAAAATCTATATGAGCAGATATAGATTTTTCCGTAGGTTACCGTGGTTATATAGCTTGTAAAGTTCATGGACTTACTGTGCAATGGGCTAAAGAGAGCTTGTAGATAGTCCTCCTTTGGGCTACCTCGAGGGGAATTTACTTAAAATGGGTGCAGACAGGATCCGAAGTTGTTGTGCATCGTAAGCAATCAACTTCTCACTTCAGCTTGTTGAGTGAAGGTTTGAAATGGACACAAGGAGCTGAGTGGTTGCTATACTCAGTGGCTCCAGATTCTGTCTTCTCCCTTTTTAAGTAAACTCCCCCTCAAAATACTACAAAGCTCTTTACTGCTGTCCCGTCTGTGTGTGCACGCCCGACTGTAAAACGGGGAAGAAGGTGTACCCCTTTACGGAGGATAGACAGCAGGACCTGTTCGCCTAAAGTGTGGTTTTCCCATGGGCGTGGTCAACCCACCGTTCTTTACACAACACTGTTGTGAGAGAGGTGGGTGGTTAAATTTCCAGACAAGCAACAAACCACTGGCTGTTGTATTGCAGAACGGGTAGGGCGGTTGCGTGCCTCTCGCGCGCCCCCTACTTGTTTTGCAATATCACGTTTTAAACGTGATTTTGCCCAGCGGTGCCACCTTGTGGCCGTTTTTCCACGGTGGCTGGATGGCAAGCAGTTAAATACCCCTACCTACCTGCTCGATGTCTTCTCCAGCTCTGTAACCTGATCTGCACATGCACAGCTCAGCCTACAGCTCCGGGCCAGTCTCTGTGTGTCAGAATGAATAGCTCCTGTGCATGCGCAGAAGTGATGTCATCTCGTGCCAGCCAATGAAGATGGAGAAGATGCAGGACAGGATTGTTGGCGGAAACGTGAATATATCGCTCCATTTGGTTCCATTTTTATTTCTGTTGTGAATTTTCCAACAGGAAGACTCTTGTATGAATAGCACATCTGCCTTGCAGTAAAAATGGGTCATGGGTTCGATTCCCGACCATGGCGTCTCCTGCATGGAGTTTGCATGTTCTCCCTGTGCCTGCGTGGGTTTCCTCCGGGTGCTCCGGTTTCCTCCCGCACTCCAAAGACATGCTGATAGGTTAACTGGATCCTGTCTAAATTGGCCCTAATATGTGCATGTATGAATGTGAGTTAGGGTCCTTAGATTGTACACCCCTTGAGGGTAAGGGACCGATGTGAATGTTCAATATATATATGTGTAAAGCGCTGCGTAAATTGACGGCGCTATATAAGTACCTGAAATAAATAATAATGAGTTGGACCGCACTTTACAGAGGAGCCTTGGTGAGGCAGTGCGGCTTCCACATACATTTGCAAATGTCTACAACTAAAATCTATATGAGCAGATATAGATTTTTCCGTAGGTTACCGTGGTTATATAGCTTGTAAAGTTCATGGACTTACTGTGCAATGGGCTAAAGAGAGCTTGTAGATAGTCCTCCTTTGGGCTTCCTCGAGGGGAATTTACTTAAAATGGGTGCAGACAGGATCCGAAGTTGTTGTGCATCGTAAGCAATCAACTTCTCACTTCAGCTTGTTGAGTGAAGGTTTGAAATGGACACAAGGAGCTGAGTGGTTGCTATACTCAGTGGCTCCAGATTCTGTCTTCTCCCTTTTTAAGTAAACTCCCCCTCAAAATACTACAAAGCTCTTTACTGCTGTCCCGTCTGTGTGTGCACGCTCGACTGTAAAACGGGGAAGAAGGTGTACCCCTTTACGGAGGATAGACAGCAGGACCTGTTCGCCTAAAGTGTGGTTTTCCCATGGGCGTGGTCAACCCACCGTTCTTTACACAACACTGTTGTGTGAGAGGTGGGTGGTTAAATTTTCCAGACAAGCAACAAACCACTGGCTGTTGTATTGCAGAACGGGTAGGGCGGTTGCGTGCCTCTCGCGCGCCCCCTACTTGTTTTGCAATATCACGTTTTAAATGTGATTTTGCCCAGCGGTGCCACCTTGTGGCCGTTTTTCCACGGTGGCTGGATGGCAAGCAGTTAAGTACCCCTACCTACCTGCTCGATGTCATCTCCAGCTCTGTAACCTGATCTGCACATGCACAGCTCAGCCTACAGCTCCGGGCCAGTCTCTGTGTGTCAGAATGAATAGCTCCTGTGCATGCGCAGAAGTGATGTCATCTCGTGCCAGCCAATGAAGATGGAGAAGATGCAGGACAGGATTGTTGGCGGAAACGTGATTATATCGCTCCATTTGGTTCCATTTTTATTTCTGTTGTGAATGTTCCAACAGGAAGACTCTTGTATGGTTAGCACATCTGCCTTGCAGTAAAAATGGGTCATGGGTTCGATTCCCGACCATGGCGTCTCCTGCATGGAGTTTGCATGTTCTCCCTGTGCCTGCGTGGGTTTCCTCCGGGTGCTCCGGTTTCCTCCCGCACTCCAAAGACATGCTGATAGGTTAACTGGATCCTGTCTAAATTGGCCCTAATATGTGCATGTATGAATGTGAGTTAGGGTCCTTAGATTGTACACCCCTTGAGGGTAAGGGACCGATGTGAATGTTCAATATATATATGTGTAGAGCGCTGCGTAAATTGACGGCCCTATATAAGTACCTGAAATAAATAATAATGAGTTGGACCGCACTTTACAGAGGAGCCTTGGTGAGGCAGTGCGGCTTCCACATACATTTGCAAATGTCTGCAACTAAAATCTATATGAGCAGATATAGATTTTTCCGTAGGTTACCGTGGTTATATAGCTTGTAAAGTTCATGGACTTACTGTGCAATGGGCTAAAGAGAGCTTGTAGACAGTCCTCCTTTGGGCTACCTCGAGGGGAATTTACTTAAAATGGGTGCAGACAGGATCCGAAGTTGTTGTGCATCGTAAGCAATCAACTTCTCACTTCAGCTTGTTGAGTGAAGGTTTGAAATGGACACAAGGAGCTGAGTGGTTGCTATACTCAGTGGCTCCAGATTCTGTCTTCTCCCTTTTTAAGTAAACTCCCCCTCAAAATACTACAAAGCTCTTTACTGCTGTCCCGTCTGTGTGTGCACGCTCGACTGTAAAACGGGGAAGAAGGTGTACCCCTTTACGGAGGATAGACAGCAGGACCTGTTCGCCTAAAGTGTGGTTTTCCCATGGGCGTGGTCAACCCACCGTTCTTTACACAACACTGTTGTGAGAGAGGTGGGTGGTTAAATTTCCAGACAAGCAACAAACCACTGGCTGTTGTATTGCAGAACGGGTAGGGCGGTTGCGTGCCTCTCGTGCGCCCCCTACTTGTTTTGCAATATCACGTTTTAAACGTGATTTTGCCCAGCGGTGCCACCTTGTGGCCGTTTTTCCACGGTGGCTGGATGGCAAGCAGTTAAATACCCCTACCTACCTGATCGATGTCATCTCCAGCTCTGTAACCTGATCTGCACATGCACAGCTCAGCCTACAGCTCCGGGCCAGTCTCTGTGTGTCAGAATGAATAGCTCCTGTGCATGCGCAGAAGTGATGTCATCTCGTGCCAGCCAATGAAGATGGAGAAGATGCAGGACAGGATTGTTGGCGGAAACGTGATTATATCGCTCCATTTGGTTCCATTTTTATTTCTGTTGTGAATGTTCCAACAGGAAGAGTCTTGTATGGTTAGCACATCTGCCTTGCAGTAAAAATGGGTCATGGGTTCGATTCCCGACCATGGCGTCTCCTGCATGGAGTTTGCATGTTCTCCCTGTGCCTGCGTGGGTTTCCTCCGGGTGCTCCGGTTTCCTCCCGCACTCCAAAGACATGCTGATAGGTTAACTGGATCCTGTCTAAATTGGCCCTAATATGTGCATGTATGAATGTGAGTTAGGGTCCTTAGATTGTACACCCCTTGAGGGTAAGGGACCGATGTGAATGTTCAATATATATGTGTAAAGCGCTGCGTAAATTGACGGCGCTATATAAGTACCTGAAATAAATAATAATGAGTTGGACCGCACTTTACAGAGGAGCCTTGGTGAGGCAGTGCGGCTTCCACATACATTTGCAAATGTCTACAACTAAAATCTATATGAGCAGATACAGATTTTTCCGTAGGTTACCGTGGTTATATAGCTTGTAAAGTTCATGGACTTACTGTGCAATGGGCTAAAGAGAGCTTGTAGATAGTCCTCCTTTGGGCTACCTCGAGGGGAATTTACTTAAAATGGGTGCAGACAGGATCCGAAGTTGTTGTGCATCGTAAGCAATCAACTTCTCACTTCAGCTTGTTGAGTGAAGGTTTGAAATGGACACAAGGAGCTGAGTGGTTGCTATACTCAGTGGCTCCAGATTCTGTCTTCTCCCTTTTTAAGTAAACTCCCCCTCAAAATACTACAAAGCTCTTTACTGCTGTCCCGTCTGTGTGTGCACGCCCGACTGTAAAACGGGGAAGAAGGTGTACCCCTTTACGGAGGATAGACAGCAGGACCTGTTCGCCTAAAGTGTGGTTTTCCCATGGGCGTGGTCAACCCACCGTTCTTTACACAACACTGTTGTGAGAGAGGTGGGTGGTTAAATTTCCAGACAAGCAACAAACCACTGGCTGTTGTATTGCAGAACGGGTAGGGCGGTTGCGTGCCTCTCGCGCGCCCCCTACTTGTTTTGCAATATCACGTTTTAAACGTGATTTTGCCCAGCGGTGCCACCTTGTGGCCGTTTTTCCACGGTGGCTGGATGGCAAGCAGTTAAATACCCCTACCTACCTGCTCGATGTCATCTCCAGCTCTGTAACCTGATCTGCACATGCACAGCTCAGCCTACAGCTCCGGGCCAGTCTCTGTGTGTCAGAATGAATAGCTCCTGTGCATGCGCAGAAGTGATGTCATCTCGTGCCAGCCAATGAAGATGGAGAAGATGCAGGACAGGATTGTTGGCGGAAACGTGATTATATCGCTCCATTTGGTTCCATTTTTATTTCTGTTGTGAATGTTCCAACAGGAAGACTCTTGTATGGTTAGCACATCTGCCTTGCAGTAAAAATGGGTCATGGGTTCGATTCCCGACCATGGCGTCTCCTGCATGGAGTTTGCATGTTCTCCCTGTGCCTGCGTGGGTTTCCTCCGGGTGCTCCGGTTTCCTCCCGCACTCCAAAGACATGCTGATAGGTTAACTGGATCCTGTCTAAATTGGCCCTAATATGTGCATGTATGAATGTGAGTTAGGGTCCTTAGATTGTACACCCCTTGAGGGTAAGGGACCGATGTGAATGTTCAATATATATATGTGTAGAGCGCTGCGTAAATTGACGGCCCTATATAAGTACCTGAAATAAATAATAATGAGTTGGACCGCACTTTACAGAGGAGCCTTGGTGAGGCAGTGCGGCTTCCACATACATTTGCAAATGTCTGCAACTAAAATCTATATGAGCAGATATAGATTTTTCCGTAGGTTACCGTGGTTATATAGCTTGTAAAGTTCATGGACTTACTGTGCAATGGGCTAAAGAGAGCTTGTAGACAGTCCTCCTTTGGGCTACCTCGAGGGGAATTTACTTAAAATGGGTGCAGACAGGATCCGAAGTTGTTGTGCATCGTAAGCAATCAACTTCTCACTTCAGCTTGTTGAGTGAAGGTTTGAAATGGACACAAGGAGCTGAGTGGTTGCTATACTCAGTGGCTCCAGATTCTGTCTTCTCCCTTTTTAAGTAAACTCCCCCTCAAAATACTACAAAGCTCTTTACTGCTGTCCCGTCTGTGTGTGCACGCTCGACTGTAAAACGGGGAAGAAGGTGTACCCCTTTACGGAGGATAGACAGCAGGACCTGTTTGCCTAAAGTGTGGTTTTCCCATGGGCGTGGTCAACCCACCGTTCTTTACACAACACTGTTGTGAGAGAGGTGGGTGGTTAAATTTCCAGACAAGCAACAAACCACTGGCTGTTGTATTGCAGAACGGGTAGGGCGGTTGCGTGCCTCTCGTGCGCCCCCTACTTGTTTTGCAATATCACGTTTTAAACGTGATTTTGCCCAGCAATGCCACCTTGTGGCCGTTTTTCCACGGTGGCTGGATGGCAAGCAGTTAAATACCCCTACCTACCTGCTCGATGTCATCTCCAGCTCTGTAACCTGATCTGCACATGCACAGCTCAGCCTACAGCTCCGGGCCAGTCTCTGTGTGTCAGAATGAATAGCTCCTGTGCATGCGCAGAAGTGATGTCATCTCGTGCCAGCCAATGAAGATGGAGAAGATGCAGGACAGGATTGTTGGCGGAAACGTGATTATATCGCTCCATTTGGTTCCATTTTTATTTCTGTTGTGAATGTTCCAACAGGAAGAGTCTTGTATGGTTAGCACATCTGCCTTGCAGTAAAAATGGGTCATGGGTTCGATTCCCGACCATGGCGTCTCCTGCATGGAGTTTGCATGTTCTCCCTGTGCCTGCGTGGGTTTCCTCCGGGTGCTCCGGTTTCCTCCCGCACTCCAAAGACATGCTGATAGGTTAACTGGATCCTGTCTAAATTGGCCCTAATATGTGCATGTATGAATGTGAGTTAGGGTCCTTAGATTGTACACCCCTTGAGGGTAAGGGACCGATGTGAATGTTCAATATATATGTGTAAAGCGCTGCGTAAATTGACGGCGCTATATAAGTACCTGAAATAAATAATAATGAGTTGGACCGCACTTTACAGAGGAGCCTTGGTGAGGCAGTGCGGCTTCCACATACATTTGCAAATGTCTACAACTAAAATCTATATGAGCAGATACAGATTTTTCCGTAGGTTACCGTGGTTATATAGCTTGTAAAGTTCATGGACTTACTGTGCAATGGGCTAAAGAGAGCTTGTAGATAGTCCTCCTTTGGGCTACCTCGAGGGGAATTTACTTAAAATGGGTGCAGACAGGATCCGAAGTTGTTGTGCATCGTAAGCAATCAACTTCTCACTTCAGCTTGTTGAGTGAAGGTTTGAAATGGACACAAGGAGCTGAGTGGTTGCTATACTCAGTGGCTCCAGATTCTGTCTTCTCCCTTTTTAAGTAAACTCCCCCTCAAAATACTACAAAGCTCTTTACTGCTGTCCCGTCTGTGTGTGCACGCCCGACTGTAAAACGGGGAAGAAGGTGTACCCCTTTACGGAGGATAGACAGCAGGACCTGTTCGCCTAAAGTGTGGTTTTCCCATGGGCGTGGTCAACCCACCGTTCTTTACACAACACTGTTGTGTGAGAGGTGGGTGGTTAAATTTTCCAGACAAGCAACAAACCACTGGCTGTTGTATTGCAGAACGGGTAGGGCGGTTGCGTGCCTCTCGCGCGCCCCCTACTTGTTTTGCAATATCACGTTTTAAACGTGATTTTGCCCAGCGGTGCCACCTTGTGGCCGTTTTTCCACGGTGGCTGGATGGCAAGCAGTTAAGTACCCCTACCTACCTGCTCGATGTCATCTCCAGCTCTGTAACCTGATCTGCACATGCACAGCTCAGCCTACAGCTCCGGGCCAGTCTCTGTGTGTCAGAATGAATAGCTTCTGTGCATGCGCAGAAGTGATGTCATCTCGTGCCAGCCAATGAAGATGGAGAAGATGCAGGACAGGATTGTTGGCGGAAACGTGATTATATCGCTCCATTTGGTTCCATTTTTATTTCTGTTGTGAATGTTCCAACAGGAAGACTCTTGTATGGTTAGCACATCTGCCTTGCAGTAAAAATGGGTCATGGGTTCGATTCCCGACCATGGCGTCTCCTGCATGGAGTTTGCATGTTCTCCCTGTGCCTGCGTGGGTTTCCTCCGGGTGCTCCTGTTTCCTCCCGCACTCCAAAGACATGCTGATAGGTTAACTGGATCCTGTCTAAATTGGCCCTAATATGTGCATGTATGAATGTGAGTTAGGGTCCTTAGATTGTACACCCCTTGAGGGTAAGGGACCGATGTGAATGTTCAATATATATATGTATAGAGCGCTGCGTAAATTGACGGCGCTATATAAGTACCTGAAATAAATAATAATGAGTTGGACCGCACTTTACAGAGGAGCCTTGGTGAGGCAGTGCGGCTTCCACATACATTTGCAAATGTCTACAACTAAAATCTATATGAGCAGATATAGATTTTTCCGTAGGTTACCGTGGTTATATAGCTTGTAAAGTTCATGGACTTACTGTGCAATGGGCTAAAGAGAGCTTGTAGATAGTCCTCCTTTGGGCTACCTCGAGGGGAATTTACTTAAAATGGGTGCAGACAGGATCCGAAGTTGTTGTGCATCGTAAGCAATCAACTTCTCACTTCAGCTTGTTGAGTGAAGGTTTGAAATGGACACAAGGAGCCTGAGTGGTTGCTATACTCAGTGGCTCCAGATTCTGTCTTCTCCCTTTTTAAGTAAACTCCCCCTCAAAATACTACAAAGCTCTTTACTGCTGTCCCGTCTGTGTGTGCACGCCCGACTGTAAAACGGGGAAGAAGGTGTACCCCTTTACGGAGGATAGACAGCAGGACCTGTTCGCCTAAAGTGTGGTTTTCCCATGGGCGTGGTCAACCCACCGTTCTTTACACAACACTGTTGTGAGAGAGGTGGGTGGTTAAATTTCCAGACAAGCAACAAACCACTGGCTGTTGTATTGCAGAACGGGTAGGGCGGTTGCGTGCCTCTCGCGCGCCCCCTACTTGTTTTGCAATATCACGTTTTAAACGTGATTTTGCCCAGCGGTGCCACCTTGTGGCCGTTTTTCCACGGTGGCTGGATGGCAAGCAGTTAAATACCCCTACCTACCTGCTCGATGTCATCTCCAGCTCTGTAACCTGATCTGCACATGCACAGCTCAGCCTACAGCTCCGGGCCAGTCTCTGTGTGTCAGAATGAATAGCTCCTGTGCATGCGCAGAAGTGATGTCATCTCGTGCCAGCCAATGAAGATGGAGAAGATGCAGGACAGGATTGTTGGCGGAAACGTGATTATATCGCTCCATTTGGTTCCATTTTTATTTCTGTTGTGAATGTTCCAACAGGAAGACTCTTGTATGGTTAGCACATCTGCCTTGCAGTAAAAATGGGTCATGGGTTCGATTCCCGACCATGGCGTCTCCTGCATGGAGTTTGCATGTTCTCCCTGTGCCTGCGTGGGTTTCCTCCGGGTGCTCCGGTTTCCTCCCGCACTCCAAAGACATGCTGATAGGTTAACTGGATCCTGTCTAAATTGGCCCTAATATGTGCATGTATGAATGTGAGTTAGGGTCCTTAGATTGTACACCCCTTGAGGGTAAGGGACCGATGTGAATGTTCAATATATATATGTGTAGAGCGCTGCGTAAATTGACGGCCCTATATAAGTACCTGAAATAAATAATAATGAGTTGGACCGCACTTTACAGAGGAGCCTTGGTGAGGCAGTGCGGCTTCCACATACATTTGCAAATGTCTGCAACTAAAATCTATATGAGCAGATATAGATTTTTCCGTAGGTTACCGTGGTTATATAGCTTGTAAAGTTCATGGACTTACTGTGCAATGGGCTAAAGAGAGCTTGTAGACAGTCCTCCTTTGGGCTACCTCGAGGGTAATTTACTTAAAATGGGTGCAGACAGGATCCGAAGTTGTTGTGCATCGTAAGCAATCAACTTCTCACTTCAGCTTGTTGAGTGAAGGTTTGAAATGGACACAAGGAGCTGAGTGGTTGCTATACTCAGTGGCTCCAGATTCTGTCTTCTCCCTTTTTAAGTAAACTCCCCCTCAAAATACTACAAAGCTCTTTACTGCTGTCCCGTCTGTGTGTGCACGCTCGACTGTAAAACGGGGAAGAAGGTGTACCCCTTTACGGAGGATAGACAGCAGGACCTGTTTGCCTAAAGTGTGGTTTTCCCATGGGCGTGGTCAACCCACCGTTCTTTACACAACACTGTTGTGAGAGAGGTGGGTGGTTAAATTTCCAGACAAGCAACAAACCACTGGCTGTTGTATTGCAGAACGGGTAGGGCGGTTGCGTGCCTCTCGTGCGCCCCCTACTTGTTTTGCAATATCACGTTTTAAACGTGATTTTGCCCAGCGGTGCCACCTTGTGGCCGTTTTTCCACGGTGGCTGGATGGCAAGCAGTTAAATACCCCTACCTACCTGATCGATGTCATCTCCAGCTCTGTAACCTGATCTGCACATGCACAGCTCAGCCTACAGCTCCGGGCCAGTCTCTGTGTGTCAGAATGAATAGCTCCTGTGCATGCACAGAAGTGATGTCATCTCGTGCCAGCCAATGAAGATGGAGAAGATGCAGGACAGGATTGTTGGCGGAAACGTGATTATATCGCTCCATTTGGTTCCATTTTTATTTCTGTTGTGAATGTTCCAACAGGAAGAGTCTTGTATGGTTAGCACATCTGCCTTGCAGTAAAAATGGGTCATGGGTTCGATTCCCGACCATGGCGTCTCCTGCATGGAGTTTGCATGTTCTCCCTGTGCCTGCGTGGGTTTCCTCCGGGTGCTCCGGTTTCCTCCCGCACTCCAAAGACATGCTGATAGGTTAACTGGATCCTGTCTAAATTGGCCCTAATATGTGCATGTATGAATGTGAGTTAGGGTCCTTAGATTGTACACCCCTTGAGGGTAAGGGACCGATGTGAATGTTCAATATATATATGTGTAAAGTGCTGCGTAAATTGTCGGCGCTATATAAGTACCTGAAATAAATAATAATGAGTTGGACCGCACTTTACAGAGGAGCCTTGGTGAGGCAGTGCGGCTTCCACATACATTTGCAAATGTCTACAACTAAAATCTATATGAGCAGATATAGATTTTTCCGTAGGTTACCGTGGTTATATAGCTTGTAAAGTTCATGGACTTACTGTGCAATGGGCTAAAGAGAGCTTGTAGATAGTCCTCCTTTGGGCTACCTCGAGGGGAATTTACTTAAAATGGGTGCAGACAGGATCCGAAGTTGTTGTGCATCGTAAGCAATCAACTTCTCACTTCAGCTTGTTGAGTGAAGGTTTGAAATGGACACAAGGAGCTGAGTGGTTGCTATACTCAGTGGCTCCAGATTCTGTCTTCTCCCTTTTTAAGTAAACTCCCCCTCAAAATACTACAAAGCTCTTTACTGCTGTCCCGTCTGTGTGTGCACGCCCGACTGTAAAACGGGGAAGAAGGTGTACCCCTTTACGGAGGATAGACAGCAGGACCTGTTCGCCTAAAGTGTGGTTTTCCCATGGGCGTGGTCAACCCACCGTTCTTTACACAACACTGTTGTGAGAGAGGTGGGTGGTTAAATTTCCAGACAAGCAACAAACCACTGGCTGTTGTATTGCAGAACGGGTAGGGCGGTTGCGTGCCTCTCGCGCGCCCCCTACTTGTTTTGCAATATCACGTTTTAAACGTGATTTTGCCCAGCGGTGCCACCTTGTGGCCGTTTTTCCACGGTGGCTGGATGGCAAGCAGTTAAATACCCCTACCTACCTGCTCGATGTCTTCTCCAGCTCTGTAACCTGATCTGCACATGCACAGCTCAGCCTACAGCTCCGGGCCAGTCTCTGTGTGTCAGAATGAATAGCTCCTGTGCATGCGCAGAAGTGATGTCATCTCGTGCCAGCCAATGAAGATGGAGAAGATGCAGGACAGGATTGTTGGCGGAAACGTGAATATATCGCTCCATTTGGTTCCATTTTTATTTCTGTTGTGAATTTTCCAACAGGAAGACTCTTGTATGAATAGCACATCTGCCTTGCAGTAAAAATGGGTCATGGGTTCGATTCCCGACCATGGCGTCTCCTGCATGGAGTTTGCATGTTCTCCCTGTGCCTGCGTGGGTTTCCTCCGGGTGCTCCGGTTTCCTCCCGCACTCCAAAGACATGCTGATAGGTTAACTGGATCCTGTCTAAATTGGCCCTAATATGTGCATGTATGAATGTGAGTTAGGGTCCTTAGATTGTACACCCCTTGAGGGTAAGGGACCGATGTGAATGTTCAATATATATATGTGTAAAGCGCTGCGTAAATTGACGGCGCTATATAAGTACCTGAAATAAATAATAATGATTTGGACCGCACTTTACAGATGAGCCTTGGTGAGGCAGTGCGGCTTCCACATACATTTGCAAATGTCTACAACTAAAATCTATATGAGCAGATATAGATTTTTCCGTAGGTTACCGTGGTTATATAGCTTGTAAAGTTCATGGACTTACTGTGCAATGGGCTAAAGAGAGCTTGTAGATAGTCCTCCTTTGGGCTTCCTCGAGGGGAATTTACTTAAAATGGGTGCAGACAGGATCCGAAGTTGTTGTGCATCGTAAGCAATCAACTTCTCACTTCAGCTTGTTGAGTGAAGGTTTGAAATGGACACAAGGAGCTGAGTGGTTGCTATACTCAGTGGCTCCAGATTCTGTCTTCTCCCTTTTTAAGTAAACTCCCCCTCAAAATACTACAAAGCTCTTTACTGCTGTCCCGTCTGTGTGTGCACGCCCGACTGTAAAACGGGGAAGAAGGTGTACCCCTTTACGGAGGATAGACAGCAGGACCTGTTCGCCTAAAGTGTGGTTTTCCCATGGGCGTGGTCAACCCACCGTTCTTTACACAACACTGTTGTGAGAGAGGTGGGTGGTTAAATTTCCAGACAAGCAACAAACCACTGGCTGTTGTATTGCAGAACGGGTAGGGCGGTTGCGTGCCTCTCGCGCGCCCCCTACTTGTTTTGCAATATCACGTTTTAAACGTGATTTTGCCCAGCGGTGCCACCTTGTGGCCGTTTTTCCACGGTGGCTGGATGGCAAGCAGTTAAATACCCCTACCTACCTGCTCGATGTCTTCTCCAGCTCTGTAACCTGATCTGCACATGCACAGCTCAGCCTACAGCTCCGGGCCAGTCTCTGTGTGTCAGAATGAATAGCTCCTGTGCATGCGCAGAAGTGATGTCATCTCGTGCCAGCCAATGAAGATGGAGAAGATGCAGGACAGGATTGTTGGCGGAAACGTGAATATATCGCTCCATTTGGTTCCATTTTTATTTCTGTTGTGAATTTTCCAACAGGAAGACTCTTGTATGAATAGCACATCTGCCTTGCAGTAAAAATGGGTCATGGGTTCGATTCCCGACCATGGCGTCTCCTGCATGGAGTTTGCATGTTCTCCCTGTGCCTGCGTGGGTTTCCTCCGGGTGCTCCGGTTTCCTCCCGCACTCCAAAGACATGCTGATAGGTTAACTGGATCCTGTCTAAATTGGCCCTAATATGTGCATGTATGAATGTGAGTTAGGGTCCTTAGATTGTACACCCCTTGAGGGTAAGGGACCGATGTGAATGTTCAATATATATATGTGTAAAGCGCTGCGTAAATTGACGGCGCTATATAAGTACCTGAAATAAATAATAATGATTTGGACCGCACTTTACAGATGAGCCTTGGTGAGGCAGTGCGGCTTCCACATACATTTGCAAATGTCTACAACTAAAATCTATATGAGCAGATATAGATTTTTCCGTAGGTTACCGTGGTTATATAGCTTGTAAAGTTCATGGACTTACTGTGCAATGGGCTAAAGAGAGCTTGTAGATAGTCCTCCTTTGGGCTTCCTCGAGGGGAATTTACTTAAAATGGGTGCAGACAGGATCCGAAGTTGTTGTGCATCGTAAGCAATCAACTTCTCACTTCAGCTTGTTGAGTGAAGGTTTGAAATGGACACAAGGAGCTGAGTGGTTGCTATACTCAGTGGCTCCAGATTCTGTCTTCTCCCTTTTTAAGTAAACTCCCCCTCAAAATACTACAAAGCTCTTTACTGCTGTCCCGTCTGTGTGTGCACGCTCGACTGTAAAACGGGGAAGAAGGTGTACCCCTTTACGGAGGATAGACAGCAGGACCTGTTCGCCTAAAGTGTGGTTTTCCCATGGGCGTGGTCAACCCACCGTTCTTTACACAACACTGTTGTGTGAGAGGTGGGTGGTTAAATTTTCCAGACAAGCAACAAACCACTGGCTGTTGTATTGCAGAACGGGTAGGGCGGTTGCGTGCCTCTCGCGCGCCCCCTACTTGTTTTGCAATATCACGTTTTAAACGTGATTTTGCCCAGCGGTGCCACCTTGTGGCCGTTTTTCCACGGTGGCTGGATGGCAAGCAGTTAAATACCCCTACCTACCTGCTCGATGTCATCTCCAGCTCTGTAACCTGATCTGCACATGCACAGCTCAGCCTACAGCTCCGGGCCAGTCTCTGTGTGTCAGAATGAATAGCTCCTGTGCATGCGCAGAAGTGATGTCATCTCGTGCCAGCCAATGAAGATGGAGAAGATGCAGGACAGGATTGTTGGCGGAAACGTGATTATATCGCTCCATTTGGTTCCATTTTTATTTCTGTTGTGAATGTTCCAACAGGAAGACTCTTGTATGAATAGCACATCTGCCTTGCAGTAAAAATGGGTCATGGGTTCGATTCCCGACCATGGCGTCTCCTGCATGGAGTTTGCATGTTCTCCCTGTGCCTGCGTGGGTTTCCTCTGGGTGCTCGGTTTCCTCCCGCACTCCAAAGACATGCTGATAGGTTAACCTGATCCTGTCTAAATTGGCCCTAATATGTGCATGTATGAATGTGAGTTAGGGTCCTTAGATTGTACACCCCTTGAGGGTAAGGGACCGATGTGAATGTTCAATATATATATGTGTAGAGCGCTGCGTAAATTGACGGCGCTATATAAGTACCTGAAATAAATAATAATGAGTTGGACCGCACTTTACAGAGGAGCCTTGGTGAGGCAGTGCGGCTTCCACATACATTTGCAAATGTCTACAACTAAAATCTATATGAGCAGATATAGATTTTTCCGTAGGTTACCGTGGTTATATAGCTTGTAAAGTTCATGGACTTACTGTGCAATGGGCTAAAGAGAGCTTGTAGATAGTCCTCCTTTGGGCTACCTCGAGGGGAATTTACTTAAAATGGGTGCAGACAGGATCCAAAGTTGTTGTGCATCGTAAGCAATCAACTTCTCACTTCAGCTTGTTGAGTGAAGGTTTGAAATGGACACAAGGAGCTGAGTGGTTGCTATACTCAGTGGCTCCAGATTCTGTCTTCTCCCTTTTTAAGTAAACTCCCCCTCAAAATACTGCAAAGCTCTTTACTGCTGTCCCGTCTGCGTGTGCACGCCCGACTGTAAAACGGGGAAGAAGGTGTACCCCTTTACGGAGGATAGACAGCAGGACCTGTTCGCCTAAAGTGTGGTTTTCCCATGGGCGTGGTCAACCCACCGTTCTTTACACAACACTGTTGTGAGAGAGGTGGGTGGTTAAATTTCCAGACAAGCAACAAACCACTGGCTGTTGTATTGCAGAACGGGTAGGGCGGTTGCGTGCCTCTCGCGCGCCCCCTACTTGTTTTGCAATATCACGTTTTAAACGTGATTTTGCCCAGCGGTGCCACCTTGTGGCCGTTTTTCCACGGTGGCTGGATGGCAAGCAGTTAAATACCCCTACCTACCTGCTCGATGTCATCTCCAGATCTGTAACCTGATCTGCACATGCACAGCTCAGCCTACAGCTCCGGGCCAGTCTCTGTGTGTCAGAATGAATAGCTCCTGTGCATGCGCAGAAGTGATGTCATCTCGTGCCAGCCAATGAAGATGGAGAAGATGCAGGACAGGATTGTTGGCGGAAACGTGATTATATCGCTCCATTTGGTTCCATTTTTATTTCTGTTGTGAATGTTCCAACAGGAAGACTCTTGTATGGTTAGCACATCTGCCTTGCAGTAAAAATGGGTCATGGGTTCGATTCCCGACCATGGCGTCTCCTGCATGGAGTTTGCATGTTCTCCCTGTGCCTGCGTGGGTTTCCTCCGGGTGCTCCGGTTTCCTGCCGCACTCCAAAGACATGCTGATAGGTTAACTGGATCCTGTCTAAATTGGCCCTAATATGTGCATGTATGAATGTGAGTTAGGGTCCTTAGATTGTACACCCCTTGAGGGTAAGGGACCGATGTGAATGTTCAATATATATATGTGTAAAGCGCTGCGTAAATTGACGGCGCTATATAAGTACCTGAAATAAATAATAATGAGTTGGACCGCACTTTACAGAGGAGCCTTGGTGAGGCAGTGCGGCTTCCACATACATTTGCAAATGTCTGCAACTAAAATCTATATGAGCAGATATAGATTTTTCCGTAGGTTACCGTGGTTATATAGCTTGTAAAGTTCATGGACTTACTGTGCAATGGGCTAAAGAGAGCTTGTAGACAGTCCTCCTTTGGGCTACCTCGAGGGGAATTTACTTAAAATGGGTGCAGACAGGATCCGAAGTTGTTGTGCATCGTAAGCAATCAACTTCTCACTTCAGCTTGTTGAGTGAAGGTTTGAAATGGACACAAGGAGCTGAGTGGTTGCTATACTCAGTGGCTCCAGATTCTGTCTTCTCCCTTTTTAAGTAAACTCCCCCTCAAAATACTACAAAGCTCTTTACTGCTGTCCCGTCTGTGTGTGCACGCTCGACTGTAAAACGGGGAAGAAGGTGTACCCCTTTACGGAGGATAGACAGCAGGACCTGTTCGCCTAAAGTGTGGTTTTCCCATGGGCGTGGTCAACCCACCGTTCTTTACACAACACTGTTGTGAGAGAGGTGGGTGGTTAAATTTCCAGACAAGCAACAAACCACTGGCTGTTGTATTGCAGAACGGGTAGGGCGGTTGCGTGCCTCTCGTGCGCCCCCTACTTGTTTTGCAATATCACGTTTTAAACGTGATTTTGCCCAGCGGTGCCACCTTGTGGCCGTTTTTCCACGGTGGCTGGATGGCAAGCAGTTAAATACCCCTACCTACCTGCTCGATGTCATCTCCAGCTCTGTAACCTGATCTGCACATGCACAGCTCAGCCTACAGCTCCGGGCCAGTCTCTGTGTGTCAGAATGAATAGCTCCTGTGCATGCGCAGAAGTGATGTCATCTCGTGCCAGCCAATGAAGATGGAGAAGATGCAGGACAGGATTGTTGGCGGAAACGTGATTATATCACTCCATTTGGTTCCATTTTTATTTCTGTTGTGAATGTTCCAACAGGAAGACTCTTGTATGGTTAGCACATCTGCCTTGCAGTAAAAATGGGTCATGGGTTCGATTCCCGACCATGGCGTCTCCTGCATGGAGTTTGCATGTTCTCCCTGTGCCTGCGTGGGTTTCCTCCGGGTGCTCCGGTTTCCTCCCGCACTCCAAAGACATGCTGATAGGTTAACTGGATCCTGTCTAAATTGGCCCTAATATGTGCATGTATGAATGTGAGTTAGGGTCCTTAGATTGTACACCCCTTGAGGGTAAGGGACCGATGTGAATGTTCAATATATATGTGTAAAGCGCTGCGTAAATTGACGGCGCTATATAAGTACCTGAAATAAATAATAATGAGTTGGACCGCACTTTACAGAGGAGCCTTGGTGAGGCAGTGCGGCTTCCACATACATTTGCAAATGTCTACAACTAAAATCTATATGAGCAGATATAGATTTTTCCGTAGGTTACCGTGGTTATATAGCTTGTAAAGTTCATGGACTTACTGTGCAATGGGCTAAAGAGAGCTTGTAGATAGTCCTCCTTTGGGCTTCCTCGAGGGGAATTTACTTAAAATGGGTGCAGACAGGATCCGAAGTTGTTGTGCATCGTAAGCAATCAACTTCTCACTTCAGCTTGTTGAGTGAAGGTTTGAAATGGACACAAGGAGCTGAGTGGTTGCTATACTCAGTGGCTCCAGATTCTGTCTTCTCCCTTTTTAAGTAAACTCCCCCTCAAAATACTACAAAGCTCTTTACTGCTGTCCCGTCTGTGTGTGCACGCTCGACTGTAAAACGGGGAAGAAGGTGTACCCCTTTACGGAGGATAGACAGCAGGACCTGTTCGCCTAAAGTGTGGTTTTCCCATGGGCGTGGTCAACCCACCGTTCTTTACACAACACTGTTGTGTGAGAGGTGGGTGGTTAAATTTTCCAGACAAGCAACAAACCACTGGCTGTTGTATTGCAGAACGGGTAGGGCGGTTGCGTGCCTCTCGCGCGCCCCCTACTTGTTTTGCAATATCACGTTTTAAACGTGATTTTGCCCAGCGGTGCCACCTTGTGGCCGTTTTTCCACGGTGGCTGGATGGCAAGCAGTTAAGTACCCCTACCTACCTGCTCGATGTCATCTCCAGCTCTGTAACCTGATCTGCACATGCACAGCTCAGCCTACAGCTCCGGGCCAGTCTCTGTGTGTCAGAATGAATAGCTTCTGTGCATGCGCAGAAGTGATGTCATCTCGTGCCAGCCAATGAAGATGGAGAAGATGCAGGACAGGATTGTTGGCGGAAACGTGATTATATCGCTCCATTTGGTTCCATTTTTATTTCTGTTGTGAATGTTCCAACAGGAAGACTCTTGTATGGTTAGCACATCTGCCTTGCAGTAAAAATGGGTCATGGGTTCGATTCCCGACCATGGCGTCTCCTGCATGGAGTTTGCATGTTCTCCCTGTGCCTGCGTGGGTTTCCTCCGGGTGCTCCGGTTTCCTCCCGCACTCCAAAGACATGCTGATAGGTTAACTGGATCCTGTCTAAATTGGCCCTAATATGTGCATGTATGAATGTGAGTTAGGGTCCTTAGATTGTACACCCCTTGAGGGTAAGGGACCGATGTGAATGTTCAATATATATATGTGTAGAGCGCTGCGTAAATTGACGGCGCTATATAAGTACCTGAAATAAATAATAATGAGTTGGACCGCACTTTACAGAGGAGCCTTGGTGAGGCAGTGCGGCTTCCACATACATTTGCAAATGTCTACAACTAAAATCTATATGAGCAGATATAGATTTTTCCGTAGGTTACCGTGGTTATATAGCTTGTAAAGTTCATGGACTTACTGTGCAATGGGCTAAAGAGAGCTTGTAGATAGTCCTCCTTTGGGCTACCTCGAGGGGAATTTACTTAAAATGGGTGCAGACAGGATCCGAAGTTGTTGTGCATCGTAAGCAATCAACTTCTCACTTCAGCTTGTTGAGTGAAGGTTTGAAATGGACACAAGGAGCCTGAGTGGTTGCTATACTCAGTGGCTCCAGATTCTGTCTTCTCCCTTTTTAAGTAAACTCCCCCTCAAAATACTACAAAGCTCTTTACTGCTGTCCCGTCTGTGTGTGCACGCCCGACTGTAAAACGGGGAAGAAGGTGTACCCCTTTACGGAGGATAGACAGCAGGACCTGTTCGCCTAAAGTGTGGTTTTCCCATGGGCGTGGTCAACCCACCGTTCTTTACACAACACTGTTGTGAGAGAGGTGGGTGGTTAAATTTCCAGACAAGCAACAAACCACTGGCTGTTGTATTGCAGAACGGGTAGGGCGGTTGCGTGCCTCTCGCGCGCCCCCTACTTGTTTTGCAATATCACGTTTTAAACGTGATTTTGCCCAGCGGTGCCACCTTGTGGCCGTTTTTCCACGGTGGCTGGATGGCAAGCAGTTAAATACCCCTACCTACCTGCTCGATGTCATCTCCAGCTCTGTAACCTGATCTGCACATGCACAGCTCAGCCTACAGCTCCGGGCCAGTCTCTGTGTGTCAGAATGAATAGCTCCTGTGCATGCGCAGAAGTGATGTCATCTCGTGCCAGCCAATGAAGATGGAGAAGATGCAGGACAGGATTGTTGGCGGAAACGTGATTATATCGCTCCATTTGGTTCCATTTTTATTTCTGTTGTGAATGTTCCAACAGGAAGACTCTTGTATGGTTAGCACATCTGCCTTGCAGTAAAAATGGGTCATGGGTTCGATTCCCGACCATGGCGTCTCCTGCATGGAGTTTGCATGTTCTCCCTGTGCCTGCGTGGGTTTCCTCCGGGTGCTCCGGTTTCCTCCCGCACTCCAAAGACATGCTGATAGGTTAACTGGATCCTGTCTAAATTGGCCCTAATATGTGCATGTATGAATGTGAGTTAGGGTCCTTAGATTGTACACCCCTTGAGGGTAAGGGACCGATGTGAATGTTCAATATATATATGTGTAGAGCGCTGCGTAAATTGACGGCCCTATATAAGTACCTGAAATAAATAATAATGAGTTGGACCGCACTTTACAGAGGAGCCTTGGTGAGGCAGTGCGGCTTCCACATACATTTGCAAATGTCTGCAACTAAAATCTATATGAGCAGATATAGATTTTTCCGTAGGTTACCGTGGTTATATAGCTTGTAAAGTTCATGGACTTACTGTGCAATGGGCTAAAGAGAGCTTGTAGACAGTCCTCCTTTGGGCTACCTCGAGGGGAATTTACTTAAAATGGGTGCAGACAGGATCCGAAGTTGTTGTGCATCGTAAGCAATCAACTTCTCACTTCAGCTTGTTGAGTGAAGGTTTGAAATGGACACAAGGAGCTGAGTGGTTGCTATACTCAGTGGCTCCAGATTCTGTCTTCTCCCTTTTTAAGTAAACTCCCCCTCAAAATACTACAAAGCTCTTTACTGCTGTCCCGTCTGTGTGTGCACGCTCGACTGTAAAACGGGGAAGAAGGTGTACCCCTTTACGGAGGATAGACAGCAGGACCTGTTTGCCTAAAGTGTGGTTTTCCCATGGGCGTGGTCAACCCACCGTTCTTTACACAACACTGTTGTGAGAGAGGTGGGTGGTTAAATTTCCAGACAAGCAACAAACCACTGGCTGTTGTATTGCAGAACGGGTAGGGCGGTTGCGTGCCTCTCGTGCGCCCCCTACTTGTTTTGCAATATCACGTTTTAAACGTGATTTTGCCCAGCGGTGCCACCTTGTGGCCGTTTTTCCACGGTGGCTGGATGGCAAGCAGTTAAATACCCCTACCTACCTGATCGATGTCATCTCCAGCTCTGTAACCTGATCTGCACATGCACAGCTCAGCCTACAGCTCCGGGCCAGTCTCTGTGTGTCAGAATGAATAGCTCCTGTGCATGCACAGAAGTGATGTCATCTCGTGCCAGCCAATGAAGATGGAGAAGATGCAGGACAGGATTGTTGGCGGAAACGTGATTATATCGCTCCATTTGGTTCCATTTTTATTTCTGTTGTGAATGTTCCAACAGGAAGAGTCTTGTATGGTTAGCACATCTGCCTTGCAGTAAAAATGGGTCATGGGTTCGATTCCCGACCATGGCGTCTCCTGCATGGAGTTTGCATGTTCTCCCTGTGCCTGCGTGGGTTTCCTCCGGGTGCTCCGGTTTTCTCCCGCACTCCAAAGACATGCTGATAGGTTAACTGGATCCTGTCTAAATTGGCCCTAATATGTGCATGTATGAATGTGAGTTAGGGTCCTTAGATTGTACACCCCTTGAGGGTAAGGGACCGATGTGAATGTTCAATATATATATGTGTAAAGTGCTGCGTAAATTGTCGGCGCTATATAAGTACCTGAAATAAATAATAATGAGTTGGACCGCACTTTACAGAGGAGCCTTGGTGAGGCAGTGCAGCTTCCACATACATTTGCAAATGTCTACAACTAAAATCTATATGAGCAGATATAGATTTTTCCGTAGGTTACCGTGGTTATATAGCTTGTAAAGTTCATGGACTTACTGTGCAATGGGCTAAAGAGAGCTTGTAGATAGTCCTCCTTTGGGCTACCTCGAGGGGAATTTACTTAAAATGGGTGCAGACAGGATCCGAAGTTGTTGTGCATCGTAAGCAATCAACTTCTCACTTCAGCTTGTTGAGTGAAGGTTTGAAATGGACACAAGGAGCTGAGTGGTTGCTATACTCAGTGGCTCCAGATTCTGTCTTCTCCCTTTTTAAGTAAACTCCCCCTCAAAATACTACAAAGCTCTTTACTGCTGTCCCGTCTGTGTGTGCACGCCCGACTGTAAAACGGGGAAGAAGGTGTACCCCTTTACGGAGGATAGACAGCAGGACCTGTTCGCCTAAAGTGTGGTTTTCCCATGGGCGTGGTCAACCCACCGTTCTTTACACAACACTGTTGTGAGAGAGGTGGGTGGTTAAATTTCCAGACAAGCAACAAACCACTGGCTGTTGTATTGCAGAACGGGTAGGGCGGTTGCGTGCCTCTCGCGCGCCCCCTACTTGTTTTGCAATATCACGTTTTAAACGTGATTTTGCCCAGCGGTGCCACCTTGTGGCCGTTTTTCCACGGTGGCTGGATGGCAAGCAGTTAAATACCCCTACCTACCTGCTCGATGTCTTCTCCAGCTCTGTAACCTGATCTGCACATGCACAGCTCAGCCTACAGCTCCGGGCCAGTCTCTGTGTGTCAGAATGAATAGCTCCTGTGCATGCGCAGAAGTGATGTCATCTCGTGCCAGCCAATGAAGATGGAGAAGATGCAGGACAGGATTGTTGGCGGAAACGTGAATATATCGCTCCATTTGGTTCCATTTTTATTTCTGTTGTGAATTTTCCAACAGGAAGACTCTTGTATGAATAGCACATCTGCCTTGCAGTAAAAATGGGTCATGGGTTCGATTCCCGACCATGGCGTCTCCTGCATGGAGTTTGCATGTTCTCCCTGTGCCTGCGTGGGTTTCCTCCGGGTGCTCCGGTTTCCTCCCGCACTCCAAAGACATGCTGATAGGTTAACTGGATCCTGTCTAAATTGGCCCTAATATGTGCATGTATGAATGTGAGTTAGGGTCCTTAGATTGTACACCCCTTGAGGGTAAGGGACCGATGTGAATGTTCAATATATATATGTGTAAAGCGCTGCGTAAATTGACGGCGCTATATAAGTACCTGAAATAAATAATAATGAGTTGGACCGCACTTTACAGAGGAGCCTTGGTGAGGCAGTGCGGCTTCCACATACATTTGCAAATGTCTACAACTAAAATCTATATGAGCAGATATAGATTTTTCCGTAGGTTACCGTGGTTATATAGCTTGTAAAGTTCATGGACTTACTGTGCAATGGGCTAAAGAGAGCTTGTAGATAGTCCTCCTTTGGGCTTCCTCGAGGGGAATTTACTTAAAATGGGTGCAGACAGGATCCGAAGTTGTTGTGCATCGTAAGCAATCAACTTCTCACTTCAGCTTGTTGAGTGAAGGTTTGAAATGGACACAAGGAGCTGAGTGGTTGCTATACTCAGTGGCTCCAGATTCTGTCTTCTCCCTTTTTAAGTAAACTCCCCCTCAAAATACTACAAAGCTCTTTACTGCTGTCCCGTCTGTGTGTGCACGCTCGACTGTAAAACGGGGAAGAAGGTGTACCCCTTTACGGAGGATAGACAGCAGGACCTGTTCGCCTAAAGTGTGGTTTTCCCATGGGCGTGGTCAACCCACCGTTCTTTACACAACACTGTTGTGTGAGAGGTGGGTGGTTAAATTTTCCAGACAAGCAACAAACCACTGGCTGTTGTATTGCAGAACGGGTAGGGCGGTTGCGTGCCTCTCGCGCGCCCCCTACTTGTTTTGCAATATCACGTTTTAAATGTGATTTTGCCCAGCGGTGCCACCTTGTGGCCGTTTTTCCACGGTGGCTGGATGGCAAGCAGTTAAGTACCCCTACCTACCTGCTCGATGTCATCTCCAGCTCTGTAACCTGATCTGCACATGCACAGCTCAGCCTACAGCTCCGGGCCAGTCTCTGTGTGTCAGAATGAATAGCTCCTGTGCATGCGCAGAAGTGATGTCATCTCGTGCCAGCCAATGAAGATGGAGAAGATGCAGGACAGGATTGTTGGCGGAAACGTGATTATATCGCTCCATTTGGTTCCATTTTTATTTCTGTTGTGAATGTTCCAACAGGAAGACTCTTGTATGGTTAGCACATCTGCCTTGCAGTAAAAATGGGTCATGGGTTCGATTCCCGACCATGGCGTCTCCTGCATGGAGTTTGCATGTTCTCCCTGTGCCTGCGTGGGTTTCCTCCGGGTGCTCCGGTTTCCTCCCGCACTCCAAAGACATGCTGATAGGTTAACTGGATCCTGTCTAAATTGGCCCTAATATGTGCATGTATGAATGTGAGTTAGGGTCCTTAGATTGTACACCCCTTGAGGGTAAGGGACCGATGTGAATGTTCAATATATATATGTGTAGAGCGCTGCGTAAATTGACGGCCCTATATAAGTACCTGAAATAAATAATAATGAGTTGGACCGCACTTTACAGAGGAGCCTTGGTGAGGCAGTGCGGCTTCCACATACATTTGCAAATGTCTGCAACTAAAATCTATATGAGCAGATATAGATTTTTCCGTAGGTTACCGTGGTTATATAGCTTGTAAAGTTCATGGACTTACTGTGCAATGGGCTAAAGAGAGCTTGTAGACAGTCCTCCTTTGGGCTACCTCGAGGGGAATTTACTTAAAATGGGTGCAGACAGGATCCGAAGTTGTTGTGCATCGTAAGCAATCAACTTCTCACTTCAGCTTGTTGAGTGAAGGTTTGAAATGGACACAAGGAGCTGAGTGGTTGCTATACTCAGTGGCTCCAGATTCTGTCTTCTCCCTTTTTAAGTAAACTCCCCCTCAAAATACTACAAAGCTCTTTACTGCTGTCCCGTCTGTGTGTGCACGCTCGACTGTAAAACGGGGAAGAAGGTGTACCCCTTTACGGAGGATAGACAGCAGGACCTGTTCGCCTAAAGTGTGGTTTTCCCATGGGCGTGGTCAACCCACCGTTCTTTACACAACACTGTTGTGAGAGAGGTGGGTGGTTAAATTTCCAGACAAGCAACAAACCACTGGCTGTTGTATTGCAGAACGGGTAGGGCGGTTGCGTGCCTCTCGTGCGCCCCCTACTTGTTTTGCAATATCACGTTTTAAACGTGATTTTGCCCAGCGGTGCCACCTTGTGGCCGTTTTTCCACGGTGGCTGGATGGCAAGCAGTTAAATACCCCTACCTACCTGATCGATGTCATCTCCAGCTCTGTAACCTGATCTGCACATGCACAGCTCAGCCTACAGCTCCGGGCCAGTCTCTGTGTGTCAGAATGAATAGCTCCTGTGCATGCGCAGAAGTGATGTCATCTCGTGCCAGCCAATGAAGATGGAGAAGATGCAGGACAGGATTGTTGGCGGAAACGTGATTATATCGCTCCATTTGGTTCCATTTTTATTTCTGTTGTGAATGTTCCAACAGGAAGAGTCTTGTATGGTTAGCACATCTGCCTTGCAGTAAAAATGGGTCATGGGTTCGATTCCCGACCATGGCGTCTCCTGCATGGAGTTTGCATGTTCTCCCTGTGCCTGCGTGGGTTTCCTCCGGGTGCTCCGGTTTCCTCCCGCACTCCAAAGACATGCTGATAGGTTAACTGGATCCTGTCTAAATTGGCCCTAATATGTGCATGTATGAATGTGAGTTAGGGTCCTTAGATTGTACACCCCTTGAGGGTAAGGGACCGATGTGAATGTTCAATATATATGTGTAAAGCGCTGCGTAAATTGACGGCGCTATATAAGTACCTGAAATAAATAATAATGAGTTGGACCGCACTTTACAGAGGAGCCTTGGTGAGGCAGTGCGGCTTCCACATACATTTGCAAATGTCTACAACTAAAATCTATATGAGCAGATACAGATTTTTCCGTAGGTTACCGTGGTTATATAGCTTGTAAAGTTCATGGACTTACTGTGCAATGGGCTAAAGAGAGCTTGTAGATAGTCCTCCTTTGGGCTACCTCGAGGGGAATTTACTTAAAATGGGTGCAGACAGGATCCGAAGTTGTTGTGCATCGTAAGCAATCAACTTCTCACTTCAGCTTGTTGAGTGAAGGTTTGAAATGGACACAAGGAGCTGAGTGGTTGCTATACTCAGTGGCTCCAGATTCTGTCTTCTCCCTTTTTAAGTAAACTCCCCCTCAAAATACTACAAAGCTCTTTACTGCTGTCCCGTCTGTGTGTGCACGCCCGACTGTAAAACGGGGAAGAAGGTGTACCCCTTTACGGAGGATAGACAGCAGGACCTGTTCGCCTAAAGTGTGGTTTTCCCATGGGCGTGGTCAACCCACCGTTCTTTACACAACACTGTTGTGAGAGAGGTGGGTGGTTAAATTTCCAGACAAGCAACAAACCACTGGCTGTTGTATTGCAGAACGGGTAGGGCGGTTGCGTGCCTCTCGCGCGCCCCCTACTTGTTTTGCAATATCACGTTTTAAACGTGATTTTGCCCAGCGGTGCCACCTTGTGGCCGTTTTTCCACGGTGGCTGGATGGCAAGCAGTTAAATACCCCTACCTACCTGCTCGATGTCATCTCCAGCTCTGTAACCTGATCTGCACATGCACAGCTCAGCCTACAGCTCCGGGCCAGTCTCTGTGTGTCAGAATGAATAGCTCCTGTGCATGCGCAGAAGTGATGTCATCTCGTGCCAGCCAATGAAGATGGAGAAGATGCAGGACAGGATTGTTGGCGGAAACGTGATTATATCGCTCCATTTGGTTCCATTTTTATTTCTGTTGTGAATGTTCCAACAGGAAGACTCTTGTATGGTTAGCACATCTGCCTTGCAGTAAAAATGGGTCATGGGTTCGATTCCCGACCATGGCGTCTCCTGCATGGAGTTTGCATGTTCTCCCTGTGCCTGCGTGGGTTTCCTCCGGGTGCTCCGGTTTCCTCCCGCACTCCAAAGACATGCTGATAGGTTAACTGGATCCTGTCTAAATTGGCCCTAATATGTGCATGTATGAATGTGAGTTAGGGTCCTTAGATTGTACACCCCTTGAGGGTAAGGGACCGATGTGAATGTTCAATATATATATGTGTAGAGCGCTGCGTAAATTGACGGCCCTATATAAGTACCTGAAATAAATAATAATGAGTTGGACCGCACTTTACAGAGGAGCCTTGGTGAGGCAGTGCGGCTTCCACATACATTTGCAAATGTCTGCAACTAAAATCTATATGAGCAGATATAGATTTTTCCGTAGGTTACCGTGGTTATATAGCTTGTAAAGTTCATGGACTTACTGTGCAATGGGCTAAAGAGAGCTTGTAGACAGTCCTCCTTTGGGCTACCTCGAGGGGAATTTACTTAAAATGGGTGCAGACAGGATCCGAAGTTGTTGTGCATCGTAAGCAATCAACTTCTCACTTCAGCTTGTTGAGTGAAGGTTTGAAATGGACACAAGGAGCTGAGTGGTTGCTATACTCAGTGGCTCCAGATTCTGTCTTCTCCCTTTTTAAGTAAACTCCCCCTCAAAATACTACAAAGCTCTTTACTGCTGTCCCGTCTGTGTGTGCACGCTCGACTGTAAAACGGGGAAGAAGGTGTACCCCTTTACGGAGGATAGACAGCAGGACCTGTTTGCCTAAAGTGTGGTTTTCCCATGGGCGTGGTCAACCCACCGTTCTTTACACAACACTGTTGTGAGAGAGGTGGGTGGTTAAATTTCCAGACAAGCAACAAACCACTGGCTGTTGTATTGCAGAACGGGTAGGGCGGTTGCGTGCCTCTCGTGCGCCCCCTACTTGTTTTGCAATATCACGTTTTAAACGTGATTTTGCCCAGCAATGCCACCTTGTGGCCGTTTTTCCACGGTGGCTGGATGGCAAGCAGTTAAATACCCCTACCTACCTGCTCGATGTCATCTCCAGCTCTGTAACCTGATCTGCACATGCACAGCTCAGCCTACAGCTCCGGGCCAGTCTCTGTGTGTCAGAATGAATAGCTCCTGTGCATGCGCAGAAGTGATGTCATCTCGTGCCAGCCAATGAAGATGGAGAAGATGCAGGACAGGATTGTTGGCGGAAACGTGATTATATCGCTCCATTTGGTTCCATTTTTATTTCTGTTGTGAATGTTCCAACAGGAAGAGTCTTGTATGGTTAGCACATCTGCCTTGCAGTAAAAATGGGTCATGGGTTCGATTCCCGACCATGGCGTCTCCTGCATGGAGTTTGCATGTTCTCCCTGTGCCTGCGTGGGTTTCCTCCGGGTGCTCCGGTTTCCTCCCGCACTCCAAAGACATGCTGATAGGTTAACTGGATCCTGTCTAAATTGGCCCTAATATGTGCATGTATGAATGTGAGTTAGGGTCCTTAGATTGTACACCCCTTGAGGGTAAGGGACCGATGTGAATGTTCAATATATATGTGTAAAGCGCTGCGTAAATTGACGGCGCTATATAAGTACCTGAAATAAATAATAATGAGTTGGACCGCACTTTACAGAGGAGCCTTGGTGAGGCAGTGCGGCTTCCACATACATTTGCAAATGTCTACAACTAAAATCTATATGAGCAGATACAGATTTTTCCGTAGGTTACCGTGGTTATATAGCTTGTAAAGTTCATGGACTTACTGTGCAATGGGCTAAAGAGAGCTTGTAGATAGTCCTCCTTTGGGCTACCTCGAGGGGAATTTACTTAAAATGGGTGCAGACAGGATCCGAAGTTGTTGTGCATCGTAAGCAATCAACTTCTCACTTCAGCTTGTTGAGTGAAGGTTTGAAATGGACACAAGGAGCTGAGTGGTTGCTATACTCAGTGGCTCCAGATTCTGTCTTCTCCCTTTTTAAGTAAACTCCCCCTCAAAATACTACAAAGCTCTTTACTGCTGTCCCGTCTGTGTGTGCACGCCCGACTGTAAAACGGGGAAGAAGGTGTACCCCTTTACGGAGGATAGACAGCAGGACCTGTTCGCCTAAAGTGTGGTTTTCCCATGGGCGTGGTCAACCCACCGTTCTTTACACAACACTGTTGTGAGAGAGGTGGGTGGTTAAATTTCCAGACAAGCAACAAACCACTGGCTGTTGTATTGCAGAACGGGTAGGGCGGTTGCGTGCCTCTCGCGCGCCCCCTACTTGTTTTGCAATATCACGTTTTAAACGTGATTTTGCCCAGCGGTGCCACCTTGTGGCCGTTTTTCCACGGTGGCTGGATGGCATCTCGTGCCAGCCAATGAAGATGGAGAAGATGCAGGACAGGATTGTTGGCGGAAACGTGATTATATCGCTCCATTTGGTTCCATTTTTATTTCTGTTGTGAATGTTCCAACAGGAAGACTCTTGTATGGTTAGCACATCTGCCTTGCAGTAAAAATGGGTCATGGGTTCGATTCCCGACCATGGCGTCTCCTGCATGGAGTTTGCATGTTCTCCCTGTGCCTGCGTGGGTTTCCTCCGGGTGCTCCGGTTTCCTCCCGCACTCCAAAGACATGCTGATAGGTTAACTGGATCCTGTCTAAATTGGCCCTAATATGTGCATGTATGAATGTGAGTTAGGGTCCTTAGATTGTACACCCCTTGAGGGTAAGGGACCGATGTGAATGTTCAATATATATGTGTAAAGCGCTGCGTAAATTGACGGCGCTATATAAGTACCTGAAATAAATAATAATGAGTTGGACCGCACTTTACAGAGGAGCCTTGGTGAGGCAGTGCGGCTTCCACATACATTTGCAAATGTCTACAACTAAAATCTATATGAGCAGATACAGATTTTTCCGTAGGTTACCGTGGTTATATAGCTTGTAAAGTTCATGGACTTACTGTGCAATGGGCTAAAGAGAGCTTGTAGATAGTCCTCCTTTGGGCTACCTCGAGGGGAATTTACTTAAAATGGGTGCAGACAGGATCCGAAGTTGTTGTGCATCGTAAGCAATCAACTTCTCACTTCAGCTTGTTGAGTGAAGGTTTGAAATGGACACAAGGAGCTGAGTGGTTGCTATACTCAGTGGCTCCAGATTCTGTCTTCTCCCTTTTTAAGTAAACTCCCCCTCAAAATACTACAAAGCTCTTTACTGCTGTCCCGTCTGTGTGTGCACGCCCGACTGTAAAACGGGGAAGAAGGTGTACCCCTTTACGGAGGATAGACAGCAGGACCTGTTCGCCTAAAGTGTGGTTTTCCCATGGGCGTGGTCAACCCACCGTTCTTTACACAACACTGTTGTGAGAGAGGTGGGTGGTTAAATTTCCAGACAAGCAACAAACCACTGGCTGTTGTATTGCAGAACGGGTAGGGCGGTTGCGTGCCTCTCGCGCGCCCCCTACTTGTTTTGCAATATCACGTTTTAAACGTGATTTTGCCCAGCGGTGCCACCTTGTGGCCGTTTTTCCACGGTGGCTGGATGGCAAGCAGTTAAATACCCCTACCTACCTGCTCGATGTCATCTCCAGCTCTGTAACCTGATCTGCACATGCACAGCTCAGCCTACAGCTCCGGGCCAGTCTCTGTGTGTCAGAATGAATAGCTCCTGTGCATGCGCAGAAGTGATGTCATCTCGTGCCAGCCAATGAAGATGGAGAAGATGCAGGACAGGATTGTTGGCGGAAACGTGATTATATCGCTCCATTTGGTTCCATTTTTATTTCTGTTGTGAATGTTCCAACAGGAAGACTCTTGTATGGTTAGCACATCTGCCTTGCAGTAAAAATGGGTCATGGGTTCGATTCCCGACCATGGCGTCTCCTGCATGGAGTTTGCATGTTCTCCCTGTGCCTGCGTGGGTTTCCTCCGGGTGCTCCGGTTTCCTCCCGCACTCCAAAGACATGCTGATAGGTTAACTGGATCCTGTCTAAATTGGCCCTAATATGTGCATGTATGAATGTGAGTTAGGGTCCTTAGATTGTACACCCCTTGAGGGTAAGGGACCGATGTGAATGTTCAATATATATATGTGTAGAGCGCTGCGTAAATTGACGGCCCTATATAAGTACCTGAAATAAATAATAATGAGTTGGACCGCACTTTACAGAGGAGCCTTGGTGAGGCAGTGCGGCTTCCACATACATTTGCAAATGTCTGCAACTAAAATCTATATGAGCAGATATAGATTTTTCCGTAGGTTACCGTGGTTATATAGCTTGTAAAGTTCATGGACTTACTGTGCAATGGGCTAAAGAGAGCTTGTAGACAGTCCTCCTTTGGGCTACCTCGAGGGGAATTTACTTAAAATGGGTGCAGACAGGATCCGAAGTTGTTGTGCATCGTAAGCAATCAACTTCTCACTTCAGCTTGTTGAGTGAAGGTTTGAAATGGACACAAGGAGCTGAGTGGTTGCTATACTCAGTGGCTCCAGATTCTGTCTTCTCCCTTTTTAAGTAAACTCCCCCTCAAAATACTACAAAGCTCTTTACTGCTGTCCCGTCTGTGTGTGCACGCTCGACTGTAAAACGGGGAAGAAGGTGTACCCCTTTACGGAGGATAGACAGCAGGACCTGTTTGCCTAAAGTGTGGTTTTCCCATGGGCGTGGTCAACCCACCGTTCTTTACACAACACTGTTGTGAGAGAGGTGGGTGGTTAAATTTCCAGACAAGCAACAAACCACTGGCTGTTGTATTGCAGAACGGGTAGGGCGGTTGCGTGCCTCTCGTGCGCCCCCTACTTGTTTTGCAATATCACGTTTTAAACGTGATTTTGCCCAGCAATGCCACCTTGTGGCCGTTTTTCCACGGTGGCTGGATGGCAAGCAGTTAAATACCCCTACCTACCTGCTCGATGTCATCTCCAGCTCTGTAACCTGATCTGCACATGCACAGCTCAGCCTACAGCTCCGGGCCAGTCTCTGTGTGTCAGAATGAATAGCTCCTGTGCATGCGCAGAAGTGATGTCATCTCGTGCCAGCCAATGAAGATGGAGAAGATGCAGGACAGGATTGTTGGCGGAAACGTGATTATATCGCTCCATTTGGTTCCATTTTTATTTCTGTTGTGAATGTTCCAACAGGAAGAGTCTTGTATGGTTAGCACATCTGCCTTGCAGTAAAAATGGGTCATGGGTTCGATTCCCGACCATGGCGTCTCCTGCATGGAGTTTGCATGTTCTCCCTGTGCCTGCGTGGGTTTCCTCCGGGTGCTCCGGTTTCCTCCCGCACTCCAAAGACATGCTGATAGGTTAACTGGATCCTGTCTAAATTGGCCCTAATATGTGCATGTATGAATGTGAGTTAGGGTCCTTAGATTGTACACCCCTTGAGGGTAAGGGACCGATGTGAATGTTCAATATATATGTGTAAAGCGCTGCGTAAATTGACGGCGCTATATAAGTACCTGAAATAAATAATAATGAGTTGGACCGCACTTTACAGAGGAGCCTTGGTGAGGCAGTGCGGCTTCCACATACATTTGCAAATGTCTA
Source organism: Staurois parvus (assembly GCF_062004578.1). Taxonomy (NCBI): domain Eukaryota; kingdom Metazoa; phylum Chordata; class Amphibia; order Anura; family Ranidae; genus Staurois; species Staurois parvus. The sequence continues at coordinate 160,204 of NW_028318507.1, read as the reverse complement.
CAACTAAAATCTATATGAGCAGATACAGATTTTTCCGTAGGTTACCGTGGTTATATAGCTTGTAAAGTTCATGGACTTACTGTGCAATGGGCTAAAGAGAGCTTGTAGATAGTCCTCCTTTGGGCTACCTCGAGGGGAATTTACTTAAAATGGGTGCAGACAGGATCCGAAGTTGTTGTGCATCGTAAGCAATCAACTTCTCACTTCAGCTTGTTGAGTGAAGGTTTGAAATGGACACAAGGAGCTGAGTGGTTGCTATACTCAGTGGCTCCAGATTCTGTCTTCTCCCTTTTTAAGTAAACTCCCCCTCAAAATACTACAAAGCTCTTTACTGCTGTCCCGTCTGTGTGTGCACGCCCGACTGTAAAACGGGGAAGAAGGTGTACCCCTTTACGGAGGATAGACAGCAGGACCTGTTCGCCTAAAGTGTGGTTTTCCCATGGGCGTGGTCAACCCACCGTTCTTTACACAACACTGTTGTGAGAGAGGTGGGTGGTTAAATTTCCAGACAAGCAACAAACCACTGGCTGTTGTATTGCAGAACGGGTAGGGCGGTTGCGTGCCTCTCGCGCGCCCCCTACTTGTTTTGCAATATCACGTTTTAAACGTGATTTTGCCCAGCGGTGCCACCTTGTGGCCGTTTTTCCACGGTGGCTGGATGGCAAGCAGTTAAATACCCCTACCTACCTGCTCGATGTCATCTCCAGCTCTGTAACCTGATCTGCACATGCACAGCTCAGCCTACAGCTCCGGGCCAGTCTCTGTGTGTCAGAATGAATAGCTCCTGTGCATGCGCAGAAGTGATGTCATCTCGTGCCAGCCAATGAAGATGGAGAAGATGCAGGACAGGATTGTTGGCGGAAACGTGATTATATCGCTCCATTTGGTTCCATTTTTATTTCTGTTGTGAATGTTCCAACAGGAAGACTCTTGTATGGTTAGCACATCTGCCTTGCAGTAAAAATGGGTCATGGGTTCGATTCCCGACCATGGCGTCTCCTGCATGGAGTTTGCATGTTCTCCCTGTGCCTGCGTGGGTTTCCTCCGGGTGCTCCGGTTTCCTCCCGCACTCCAAAGACATGCTGATAGGTTAACTGGATCCTGTCTAAATTGGCCCTAATATGTGCATGTATGAATGTGAGTTAGGGTCCTTAGATTGTACACCCCTTGAGGGTAAGGGACCGATGTGAATGTTCAATATATATATGTGTAGAGCGCTGCGTAAATTGACGGCCCTATATAAGTACCTGAAATAAATAATAATGAGTTGGACCGCACTTTACAGAGGAGCCTTGGTGAGGCAGTGCGGCTTCCACATACATTTGCAAATGTCTGCAACTAAAATCTATATGAGCAGATATAGATTTTTCCGTAGGTTACCGTGGTTATATAGCTTGTAAAGTTCATGGACTTACTGTGCAATGGGCTAAAGAGAGCTTGTAGACAGTCCTCCTTTGGGCTACCTCGAGGGGAATTTACTTAAAATGGGTGCAGACAGGATCCGAAGTTGTTGTGCATCGTAAGCAATCAACTTCTCACTTCAGCTTGTTGAGTGAAGGTTTGAAATGGACACAAGGAGCTGAGTGGTTGCTATACTCAGTGGCTCCAGATTCTGTCTTCTCCCTTTTTAAGTAAACTCCCCCTCAAAATACTACAAAGCTCTTTACTGCTGTCCCGTCTGTGTGTGCACGCTCGACTGTAAAACGGGGAAGAAGGTGTACCCCTTTACGGAGGATAGACAGCAGGACCTGTTTGCCTAAAGTGTGGTTTTCCCATGGGCGTGGTCAACCCACCGTTCTTTACACAACACTGTTGTGAGAGAGGTGGGTGGTTAAATTTCCAGACAAGCAACAAACCACTGGCTGTTGTATTGCAGAACGGGTAGGGCGGTTGCGTGCCTCTCGTGCGCCCCCTACTTGTTTTGCAATATCACGTTTTAAACGTGATTTTGCCCAGCAATGCCACCTTGTGGCCGTTTTTCCACGGTGGCTGGATGGCAAGCAGTTAAATACCCCTACCTACCTGCTCGATGTCATCTCCAGCTCTGTAACCTGATCTGCACATGCACAGCTCAGCCTACAGCTCCGGGCCAGTCTCTGTGTGTCAGAATGAATAGCTCCTGTGCATGCGCAGAAGTGATGTCATCTCGTGCCAGCCAATGAAGATGGAGAAGATGCAGGACAGGATTGTTGGCGGAAACGTGATTATATCGCTCCATTTGGTTCCATTTTTATTTCTGTTGTGAATGTTCCAACAGGAAGAGTCTTGTATGGTTAGCACATCTGCCTTGCAGTAAAAATGGGTCATGGGTTCGATTCCCGACCATGGCGTCTCCTGCATGGAGTTTGCATGTTCTCCCTGTGCCTGCGTGGGTTTCCTCCGGGTGCTCCGGTTTCCTCCCGCACTCCAAAGACATGCTGATAGGTTAACTGGATCCTGTCTAAATTGGCCCTAATATGTGCATGTATGAATGTGAGTTAGGGTCCTTAGATTGTACACCCCTTGAGGGTAAGGGACCGATGTGAATGTTCAATATATATGTGTAAAGCGCTGCGTAAATTGACGGCGCTATATAAGTACCTGAAATAAATAATAATGAGTTGGACCGCACTTTACAGAGGAGCCTTGGTGAGGCAGTGCGGCTTCCACATACATTTGCAAATGTCTACAACTAAAATCTATATGAGCAGATACAGATTTTTCCGTAGGTTACCGTGGTTATATAGCTTGTAAAGTTCATGGACTTACTGTGCAATGGGCTAAAGAGAGCTTGTAGATAGTCCTCCTTTGGGCTACCTCGAGGGGAATTTACTTAAAATGGGTGCAGACAGGATCCGAAGTTGTTGTGCATCGTAAGCAATCAACTTCTCACTTCAGCTTGTTGAGTGAAGGTTTGAAATGGACACAAGGAGCTGAGTGGTTGCTATACTCAGTGGCTCCAGATTCTGTCTTCTCCCTTTTTAAGTAAACTCCCCCTCAAAATACTACAAAGCTCTTTACTGCTGTCCCGTCTGTGTGTGCACGCCCGACTGTAAAACGGGGAAGAAGGTGTACCCCTTTACGGAGGATAGACAGCAGGACCTGTTCGCCTAAAGTGTGGTTTTCCCATGGGCGTGGTCAACCCACCGTTCTTTACACAACACTGTTGTGAGAGAGGTGGGTGGTTAAATTTCCAGACAAGCAACAAACCACTGGCTGTTGTATTGCAGAACGGGTAGGGCGGTTGCGTGCCTCTCGCGCGCCCCCTACTTGTTTTGCAATATCACGTTTTAAACGTGATTTTGCCCAGCGGTGCCACCTTGTGGCCGTTTTTCCACGGTGGCTGGATGGCAAGCAGTTAAATACCCCTACCTACCTGCTCGATGTCTTCTCCAGCTCTGTAACCTGATCTGCACATGCACAGCTCAGCCTACAGCTCCGGGCCAGTCTCTGTGTGTCAGAATGAATAGCTCCTGTGCATGCGCAGAAGTGATGTCATCTCGTGCCAGCCAATGAAGATGGAGAAGATGCAGGACAGGATTGTTGGCGGAAACGTGAATATATCGCTCCATTTGGTTCCATTTTTATTTCTGTTGTGAATTTTCCAACAGGAAGACTCTTGTATGAATAGCACATCTGCCTTGCAGTAAAAATGGGTCATGGGTTCGATTCCCGACCATGGCGTCTCCTGCATGGAGTTTGCATGTTCTCCCTGTGCCTGCGTGGGTTTCCTCCGGGTGCTCCGGTTTCCTCCCGCACTCCAAAGACATGCTGATAGGTTAACTGGATCCTGTCTAAATTGGCCCTAATATGTGCATGTATGAATGTGAGTTAGGGTCCTTAGATTGTACACCCCTTGAGGGTAAGGGACCGATGTGAATGTTCAATATATATATGTGTAAAGCGCTGCGTAAATTGACGGCGCTATATAAGTACCTGAAATAAATAATAATGAGTTGGACCGCACTTTACAGAGGAGCCTTGGTGAGGCAGTGCGGCTTCCACATACATTTGCAAATGTCTACAACTAAAATCTATATGAGCAGATATAGATTTTTCCGTAGGTTACCGTGGTTATATAGCTTGTAAAGTTCATGGACTTACTGTGCAATGGGCTAAAGAGAGCTTGTAGATAGTCCTCCTTTGGGCTTCCTCGAGGGGAATTTACTTAAAATGGGTGCAGACAGGATCCGAAGTTGTTGTGCATCGTAAGCAATCAACTTCTCACTTCAGCTTGTTGAGTGAAGGTTTGAAATGGACACAAGGAGCTGAGTGGTTGCTATACTCAGTGGCTCCAGATTCTGTCTTCTCCCTTTTTAAGTAAACTCCCCCTCAAAATACTACAAAGCTCTTTACTGCTGTCCCGTCTGTGTGTGCACGCTCGACTGTAAAACGGGGAAGAAGGTGTACCCCTTTACGGAGGATAGACAGCAGGACCTGTTCGCCTAAAGTGTGGTTTTCCCATGGGCGTGGTCAACCCACCGTTCTTTACACAACACTGTTGTGTGAGAGGTGGGTGGTTAAATTTTCCAGACAAGCAACAAACCACTGGCTGTTGTATTGCAGAACGGGTAGGGCGGTTGCGTGCCTCTCGCGCGCCCCCTACTTGTTTTGCAATATCACGTTTTAAATGTGATTTTGCCCAGCGGTGCCACCTTGTGGCCGTTTTTCCACGGTGGCTGGATGGCAAGCAGTTAAGTACCCCTACCTACCTGCTCGATGTCATCTCCAGCTCTGTAACCTGATCTGCACATGCACAGCTCAGCCTACAGCTCCGGGCCAGTCTCTGTGTGTCAGAATGAATAGCTCCTGTGCATGCGCAGAAGTGATGTCATCTCGTGCCAGCCAATGAAGATGGAGAAGATGCAGGACAGGATTGTTGGCGGAAACGTGATTATATCGCTCCATTTGGTTCCATTTTTATTTCTGTTGTGAATGTTCCAACAGGAAGACTCTTGTATGGTTAGCACATCTGCCTTGCAGTAAAAATGGGTCATGGGTTCGATTCCCGACCATGGCGTCTCCTGCATGGAGTTTGCATGTTCTCCCTGTGCCTGCGTGGGTTTCCTCCGGGTGCTCCGGTTTCCTCCCGCACTCCAAAGACATGCTGATAGGTTAACTGGATCCTGTCTAAATTGGCCCTAATATGTGCATGTATGAATGTGAGTTAGGGTCCTTAGATTGTACACCCCTTGAGGGTAAGGGACCGATGTGAATGTTCAATATATATATGTGTAGAGCGCTGCGTAAATTGACGGCCCTATATAAGTACCTGAAATAAATAATAATGAGTTGGACCGCACTTTACAGAGGAGCCTTGGTGAGGCAGTGCGGCTTCCACATACATTTTCAAATGTCTGCAACTAAAATCTATATGAGCAGATATAGATTTTTCCGTAGGTTACCGTGGTTATATAGCTTGTAAAGTTCATGGACTTACTGTGCAATGGGCTAAAGAGAGCTTGTAGACAGTCCTCCTTTGGGCTACCTCGAGGGGAATTTACTTAAAATGGGTGCAGACAGGATCCGAAGTTGTTGTGCATCGTAAGCAATCAACTTCTCACTTCAGCTTGTTGAGTGAAGGTTTGAAATGGACACAAGGAGCTGAGTGGTTGCTATACTCAGTGGCTCCAGATTCTGTCTTCTCCCTTTTTAAGTAAACTCCCCCTCAAAATACTACAAAGCTCTTTACTGCTGTCCCGTCTGTGTGTGCACGCTCGACTGTAAAACGGGGAAGAAGGTGTACCCCTTTACGGAGGATAGACAGCAGGACCTGTTCGCCTAAAGTGTGGTTTTCCCATGGGCGTGGTCAACCCACCGTTCTTTACACAACACTGTTGTGAGAGAGGTGGGTGGTTAAATTTCCAGACAAGCAACAAACCACTGGCTGTTGTATTGCAGAACGGGTAGGGCGGTTGCGTGCCTCTCGTGCGCCCCCTACTTGTTTTGCAATATCACGTTTTAAACGTGATTTTGCCCAGCGGTGCCACCTTGTGGCCGTTTTTCCACGGTGGCTGGATGGCAAGCAGTTAAATACCCCTACCTACCTGCTCGATGTCATCTCCAGCTCTGTAACCTGATCTGCACATGCACAGCTCAGCCTACAGCTCCGGGCCAGTCTCTGTGTGTCAGAATGAATAGCTCCTGTGCATGCGCAGAAGTGATGTCATCTCGTGCCAGCCAATGAAGATGGAGAAGATGCAGGACAGGATTGTTGGCGGAAACGTGATTATATCGCTCCATTTGGTTCCATTTTTATTTCTGTTGTGAATGTTCCAACAGGAAGAGTCTTGTATGGTTAGCACATCTGCCTTGCAGTAAAAATGGGTCATGGGTTCGATTCCCGACCATGGCGTCTCCTGCATGGAGTTTGCATGTTCTCCCTGTGCCTGCGTGGGTTTCCTCCGGGTGCTCCGGTTTCCTCCCGCACTCCAAAGACATGCTGATAGGTTAACTGGATCCTGTCTAAATTGGCCCTAATATGTGCATGTATGAATGTGAGTTAGGGTCCTTAGATTGTACACCCCTTGAGGGTAAGGGACCGATGTGAATGTTCAATATATATGTGTAAAGCGCTGCGTAAATTGACGGCGCTATATAAGTACCTGAAATAAATAATAATGAGTTGGACCGCACTTTACAGAGGAGCCTTGGTGAGGCAGTGCGGCTTCCACATACATTTGCAAATGTCTACAACTAAAATCTATATGAGCAGATACAGATTTTTCCGTAGGTTACCGTGGTTATATAGCTTGTAAAGTTCATGGACTTACTGTGCAATGGGCTAAAGAGAGCTTGTAGATAGTCCTCCTTTGGGCTACCTCGAGGGGAATTTACTTAAAATGGGTGCAGACAGGATCCGAAGTTGTTGTGCATCGTAAGCAATCAACTTCTCACTTCAGCTTGTTGAGTGAAGGTTTGAAATGGACACAAGGAGCTGAGTGGTTGCTATACTCAGTGGCTCCAGATTCTGTCTTCTCCCTTTTTAAGTAAACTCCCCCTCAAAATACTACAAAGCTCTTTACTGCTGTCCCGTCTGTGTGTGCACGCCCGACTGTAAAACGGGGAAGAAGGTGTACCCCTTTACGGAGGATAGACAGCAGGACCTGTTCGCCTAAAGTGTGGTTTTCCCATGGGCGTGGTCAACCCACCGTTCTTTACACAACACTGTTGTGAGAGAGGTGGGTGGTTAAATTTCCAGACAAGCAACAAACCACTGGCTGTTGTATTGCAGAACGGGTAGGGCGGTTGCGTGCCTCTCGCGCGCCCCCTACTTGTTTTGCAATATCACGTTTTAAACGTGATTTTGCCCAGCGGTGCCACCTTGTGGCCGTTTTTCCACGGTGGCTGGATGGCAAGCAGTTAAATACCCCTACCTACCTGCTCGATGTCATCTCCAGCTCTGTAACCTGATCTGCACATGCACAGCTCAGCCTACAGCTCCGGGCCAGTCTCTGTGTGTCAGAATGAATAGCTCCTGTGCATGCGCAGAAGTGATGTCATCTCGTGCCAGCCAATGAAGATGGAGAAGATGCAGGACAGGATTGTTGGCGGAAACGTGATTATATCGCTCCATTTGGTTCCATTTTTATTTCTGTTGTGAATGTTCCAACAGGAAGACTCTTGTATGGTTAGCACATCTGCCTTGCAGTAAAAATGGGTCATGGGTTCGATTCCCGACCATGGCGTCTCCTGCATGGAGTTTGCATGTTCTCCCTGTGCCTGCGTGGGTTTCCTCCGGGTGCTCCGGTTTCCTCCCGCACTCCAAAGACATGCTGATAGGTTAACTGGATCCTGTCTAAATTGGCCCTAATATGTGCATGTATGAATGTGAGTTAGGGTCCTTAGATTGTACACCCCTTGAGGGTAAGGGACCGATGTGAATGTTCAATATATATATGTGTAGAGCGCTGCGTAAATTGATGGCCCTATATAAGTACCTGAAATAAATAATAATGAGTTGGACCGCACTTTACAGAGGAGCCTTGGTGAGGCAGTGCGGCTTCCACATACATTTGCAAATGTCTGCAACTAAAATCTATATGAGCAGATATAGATTTTTCCGTAGGTTACCGTGGTTATATAGCTTGTAAAGTTCATGGACTTACTGTGCAATGGGCTAAAGAGAGCTTGTAGACAGTCCTCCTTTGGGCTACCTCGAGGGGAATTTACTTAAAATGGGTGCAGACAGGATCCGAAGTTGTTGTGCATCGTAAGCAATCAACTTCTCACTTCAGCTTGTTGAGTGAAGGTTTGAAATGGACACAAGGAGCTGAGTGGTTGCTATACTCAGTGGCTCCAGATTCTGTCTTCTCCCTTTTTAAGTAAACTCCCCCTCAAAATACTACAAAGCTCTTTACTGCTGTCCCGTCTGTGTGTGCACGCTCGACTGTAAAACGGGGAAGAAGGTGTACCCCTTTACGGAGGATAGACAGCAGGACCTGTTTGCCTAAAGTGTGGTTTTCCCATGGGCGTGGTCAACCCACCGTTCTTTACACAACACTGTTGTGAGAGAGGTGGGTGGTTAAATTTCCAGACAAGCAACAAACCACTGGCTGTTGTATTGCAGAACGGGTAGGGCGGTTGCGTGCCTCTCGTGCGCCCCCTACTTGTTTTGCAATATCACGTTTTAAACGTGATTTTGCCCAGCAATGCCACCTTGTGGCCGTTTTTCCACGGTGGCTGGATGGCAAGCAGTTAAATACCCCTACCTACCTGCTCGATGTCATCTCCAGCTCTGTAACCTGATCTGCACATGCACAGCTCAGCCTACAGCTCCGGGCCAGTCTCTGTGTGTCAGAATGAATAGCTCCTGTGCATGCGCAGAAGTGATGTCATCTCGTGCCAGCCAATGAAGATGGAGAAGATGCAGGACAGGATTGTTGGCGGAAACGTGATTATATCGCTCCATTTGGTTCCATTTTTATTTCTGTTGTGAATGTTCCAACAGGAAGAGTCTTGTATGGTTAGCACATCTGCCTTGCAGTAAAAATGGGTCATGGGTTCGATTCCCGACCATGGCGTCTCCTGCATGGAGTTTGCATGTTCTCCCTGTGCCTGCGTGGGTTTCCTCCGGGTGCTCCGGTTTCCTCCCGCACTCCAAAGACATGCTGATAGGTTAACTGGATCCTGTCTAAATTGGCCCTAATATGTGCATGTATGAATGTGAGTTAGGGTCCTTAGATTGTACACCCCTTGAGGGTAAGGGACCGATGTGAATGTTCAATATATATGTGTAAAGCGCTGCGTAAATTGACGGCGCTATATAAGTACCTGAAATAAATAATAATGAGTTGGACCGCACTTTACAGAGGAGCCTTGGTGAGGCAGTGCGGCTTCCACATACATTTGCAAATGTCTACAACTAAAATCTATATGAGCAGATACAGATTTTTCCGTAGGTTACCGTGGTTATATAGCTTGTAAAGTTCATGGACTTACTGTGCAATGGGCTAAAGAGAGCTTGTAGATAGTCCTCCTTTGGGCTACCTCGAGGGGAATTTACTTAAAATGGGTGCAGACAGGATCCGAAGTTGTTGTGCATCGTAAGCAATCAACTTCTCACTTCAGCTTGTTGAGTGAAGGTTTGAAATGGACACAAGGAGCTGAGTGGTTGCTATACTCAGTGGCTCCAGATTCTGTCTTCTCCCTTTTTAAGTAAACTCCCCCTCAAAATACTACAAAGCTCTTTACTGCTGTCCCGTCTGTGTGTGCACGCCCGACTGTAAAACGGGGAAGAAGGTGTACCCCTTTACGGAGGATAGACAGCAGGACCTGTTCGCCTAAAGTGTGGTTTTCCCATGGGCGTGGTCAACCCACCGTTCTTTACACAACACTGTTGTGAGAGAGGTGGGTGGTTAAATTTCCAGACAAGCAACAAACCACTGGCTGTTGTATTGCAGAACGGGTAGGGCGGTTGCGTGCCTCTCGCGCGCCCCCTACTTGTTTTGCAATATCACGTTTTAAACGTGATTTTGCCCAGCGGTGCCACCTTGTGGCCGTTTTTCCACGGTGGCTGGATGGCATCTCGTGCCAGCCAATGAAGATGGAGAAGATGCAGGACAGGATTGTTGGCGGAAACGTGATTATATCGCTCCATTTGGTTCCATTTTTATTTCTGTTGTGAATGTTCCAACAGGAAGACTCTTGTATGGTTAGCACATCTGCCTTGCAGTAAAAATGGGTCATGGGTTCGATTCCCGACCATGGCGTCTCCTGCATGGAGTTTGCATGTTCTCCCTGTGCCTGCGTGGGTTTCCTCCGGGTGCTCCGGTTTCCTCCCGCACTCCAAAGACATGCTGATAGGTTAACTGGATCCTGTCTAAATTGGCCCTAATATGTGCATGTATGAATGTGAGTTAGGGTCCTTAGATTGTACACCCCTTGAGGGTAAGGGACCGATGTGAATGTTCAATATATATGTGTAAAGCGCTGCGTAAATTGACGGCGCTATATAAGTACCTGAAATAAATAATAATGAGTTGGACCGCACTTTACAGAGGAGCCTTGGTGAGGCAGTGCGGCTTCCACATACATTTGCAAATGTCTACAACTAAAATCTATATGAGCAGATACAGATTTTTCCGTAGGTTACCGTGGTTATATAGCTTGTAAAGTTCATGGACTTACTGTGCAATGGGCTAAAGAGAGCTTGTAGATAGTCCTCCTTTGGGCTACCTCGAGGGGAATTTACTTAAAATGGGTGCAGACAGGATCCGAAGTTGTTGTGCATCGTAAGCAATCAACTTCTCACTTCAGCTTGTTGAGTGAAGGTTTGAAATGGACACAAGGAGCTGAGTGGTTGCTATACTCAGTGGCTCCAGATTCTGTCTTCTCCCTTTTTAAGTAAACTCCCCCTCAAAATACTACAAAGCTCTTTACTGCTGTCCCGTCTGTGTGTGCACGCCCGACTGTAAAACGGGGAAGAAGGTGTACCCCTTTACGGAGGATAGACAGCAGGACCTGTTCGCCTAAAGTGTGGTTTTCCCATGGGCGTGGTCAACCCACCGTTCTTTACACAACACTGTTGTGAGAGAGGTGGGTGGTTAAATTTCCAGACAAGCAACAAACCACTGGCTGTTGTATTGCAGAACGGGTAGGGCGGTTGCGTGCCTCTCGCGCGCCCCCTACTTGTTTTGCAATATCACGTTTTAAACGTGATTTTGCCCAGCGGTGCCACCTTGTGGCCGTTTTTCCACGGTGGCTGGATGGCAAGCAGTTAAATACCCCTACCTACCTGCTCGATGTCATCTCCAGCTCTGTAACCTGATCTGCACATGCACAGCTCAGCCTACAGCTCCGGGCCAGTCTCTGTGTGTCAGAATGAATAGCTCCTGTGCATGCGCAGAAGTGATGTCATCTCGTGCCAGCCAATGAAGATGGAGAAGATGCAGGACAGGATTGTTGGCGGAAACGTGATTATATCGCTCCATTTGGTTCCATTTTTATTTCTGTTGTGAATGTTCCAACAGGAAGACTCTTGTATGGTTAGCACATCTGCCTTGCAGTAAAAATGGGTCATGGGTTCGATTCCCGACCATGGCGTCTCCTGCATGGAGTTTGCATGTTCTCCCTGTGCCTGCGTGGGTTTCCTCCGGGTGCTCCGGTTTCCTCCCGCACTCCAAAGACATGCTGATAGGTTAACTGGATCCTGTCTAAATTGGCCCTAATATGTGCATGTATGAATGTGAGTTAGGGTCCTTAGATTGTACACCCCTTGAGGGTAAGGGACCGATGTGAATGTTCAATATATATATGTGTAGAGCGCTGCGTAAATTGACGGCCCTATATAAGTACCTGAAATAAATAATAATGAGTTGGACCGCACTTTACAGAGGAGCCTTGGTGAGGCAGTGCGGCTTCCACATACATTTGCAAATGTCTGCAACTAAAATCTATATGAGCAGATATAGATTTTTCCGTAGGTTACCGTGGTTATATAGCTTGTAAAGTTCATGGACTTACTGTGCAATGGGCTAAAGAGAGCTTGTAGACAGTCCTCCTTTGGGCTACCTCGAGGGGAATTTACTTAAAATGGGTGCAGACAGGATCCGAAGTTGTTGTGCATCGTAAGCAATCAACTTCTCACTTCAGCTTGTTGAGTGAAGGTTTGAAATGGACACAAGGAGCTGAGTGGTTGCTATACTCAGTGGCTCCAGATTCTGTCTTCTCCCTTTTTAAGTAAACTCCCCCTCAAAATACTACAAAGCTCTTTACTGCTGTCCCGTCTGTGTGTGCACGCTCGACTGTAAAACGGGGAAGAAGGTGTACCCCTTTACGGAGGATAGACAGCAGGACCTGTTTGCCTAAAGTGTGGTTTTCCCATGGGCGTGGTCAACCCACCGTTCTTTACACAACACTGTTGTGAGAGAGGTGGGTGGTTAAATTTCCAGACAAGCAACAAACCACTGGCTGTTGTATTGCAGAACGGGTAGGGCGGTTGCGTGCCTCTCGTGCGCCCCCTACTTGTTTTGCAATATCACGTTTTAAACGTGATTTTGCCCAGCAATGCCACCTTGTGGCCGTTTTTCCACGGTGGCTGGATGGCAAGCAGTTAAATACCCCTACCTACCTGCTCGATGTCATCTCCAGCTCTGTAACCTGATCTGCACATGCACAGCTCAGCCTACAGCTCCGGGCCAGTCTCTGTGTGTCAGAATGAATAGCTCCTGTGCATGCGCAGAAGTGATGTCATCTCGTGCCAGCCAATGAAGATGGAGAAGATGCAGGACAGGATTGTTGGCGGAAACGTGATTATATCGCTCCATTTGGTTCCATTTTTATTTCTGTTGTGAATGTTCCAACAGGAAGAGTCTTGTATGGTTAGCACATCTGCCTTGCAGTAAAAATGGGTCATGGGTTCGATTCCCGACCATGGCGTCTCCTGCATGGAGTTTGCATGTTCTCCCTGTGCCTGCGTGGGTTTCCTCCGGGTGCTCCGGTTTCCTCCCGCACTCCAAAGACATGCTGATAGGTTAACTGGATCCTGTCTAAATTGGCCCTAATATGTGCATGTATGAATGTGAGTTAGGGTCCTTAGATTGTACACCCCTTGAGGGTAAGGGACCGATGTGAATGTTCAATATATATGTGTAAAGCGCTGCGTAAATTGACGGCGCTATATAAGTACCTGAAATAAATAATAATGAGTTGGACCGCACTTTACAGAGGAGCCTTGGTGAGGCAGTGCGGCTTCCACATACATTTGCAAATGTCTACAACTAAAATCTATATGAGCAGATACAGATTTTTCCGTAGGTTACCGTGGTTATATAGCTTGTAAAGTTCATGGACTTACTGTGCAATGGGCTAAAGAGAGCTTGTAGATAGTCCTCCTTTGGGCTACCTCGAGGGGAATTTACTTAAAATGGGTGCAGACAGGATCCGAAGTTGTTGTGCATCGTAAGCAATCAACTTCTCACTTCAGCTTGTTGAGTGAAGGTTTGAAATGGACACAAGGAGCTGAGTGGTTGCTATACTCAGTGGCTCCAGATTCTGTCTTCTCCCTTTTTAAGTAAACTCCCCCTCAAAATACTACAAAGCTCTTTACTGCTGTCCCGTCTGTGTGTGCACGCCCGACTGTAAAACGGGGAAGAAGGTGTACCCCTTTACGGAGGATAGACAGCAGGACCTGTTCGCCTAAAGTGTGGTTTTCCCATGGGCGTGGTCAACCCACCGTTCTTTACACAACACTGTTGTGAGAGAGGTGGGTGGTTAAATTTCCAGACAAGCAACAAACCACTGGCTGTTGTATTGCAGAACGGGTAGGGCGGTTGCGTGCCTCTCGCGCGCCCCCTACTTGTTTTGCAATATCACGTTTTAAACGTGATTTTGCCCAGCGGTGCCACCTTGTGGCCGTTTTTCCACGGTGGCTGGATGGCAAGCAGTTAAATACCCCTACCTACCTGCTCGATGTCATCTCCAGCTCTGTAACCTGATCTGCACATGCACAGCTCAGCCTACAGCTCCGGGCCAGTCTCTGTGTGTCAGAATGAATAGCTCCTGTGCATGCGCAGAAGTGATGTCATCTCGTGCCAGCCAATGAAGATGGAGAAGATGCAGGACAGGATTGTTGGCGGAAACGTGATTATATCGCTCCATTTGGTTCCATTTTTATTTCTGTTGTGAATGTTCCAACAGGAAGACTCTTGTATGGTTAGCACATCTGCCTTGCAGTAAAAATGGGTCATGGGTTCGATTCCCGACCATGGCGTCTCCTGCATGGAGTTTGCATGTTCTCCCTGTGCCTGCGTGGGTTTCCTCCGGGTGCTCCGGTTTCCTCCCGCACTCCAAAGACATGCTGATAGGTTAACTGGATCCTGTCTAAATTGGCCCTAATATGTGCATGTATGAATGTGAGTTAGGGTCCTTAGATTGTACACCCCTTGAGGGTAAGGGACCGATGTGAATGTTCAATATATATATGTGTAGAGCGCTGCGTAAATTGACGGCCCTATATAAGTACCTGAAATAAATAATAATGAGTTGGACCGCACTTTACAGAGGAGCCTTGGTGAGGCAGTGCGGCTTCCACATACATTTGCAAATGTCTGCAACTAAAATCTATATGAGCAGATATAGATTTTTCCGTAGGTTACCGTGGTTATATAGCTTGTAAAGTTCATGGACTTACTGTGCAATGGGCTAAAGAGAGCTTGTAGACAGTCCTCCTTTGGGCTACCTCGAGGGGAATTTACTTAAAATGGGTGCAGACAGGATCCGAAGTTGTTGTGCATCGTAAGCAATCAACTTCTCACTTCAGCTTGTTGAGTGAAGGTTTGAAATGGACACAAGGAGCTGAGTGGTTGCTATACTCAGTGGCTCCAGATTCTGTCTTCTCCCTTTTTAAGTAAACTCCCCCTCAAAATACTACAAAGCTCTTTACTGCTGTCCCGTCTGTGTGTGCACGCTCGACTGTAAAACGGGGAAGAAGGTGTACCCCTTTACGGAGGATAGACAGCAGGACCTGTTTGCCTAAAGTGTGGTTTTCCCATGGGCGTGGTCAACCCACCGTTCTTTACACAACACTGTTGTGAGAGAGGTGGGTGGTTAAATTTCCAGACAAGCAACAAACCACTGGCTGTTGTATTGCAGAACGGGTAGGGCGGTTGCGTGCCTCTCGTGCGCCCCCTACTTGTTTTGCAATATCACGTTTTAAACGTGATTTTGCCCAGCAATGCCACCTTGTGGCCGTTTTTCCACGGTGGCTGGATGGCAAGCAGTTAAATACCCCTACCTACCTGCTCGATGTCATCTCCAGCTCTGTAACCTGATCTGCACATGCACAGCTCAGCCTACAGCTCCGGGCCAGTCTCTGTGTGTCAGAATGAATAGCTCCTGTGCATGCGCAGAAGTGATGTCATCTCGTGCCAGCCAATGAAGATGGAGAAGATGCAGGACAGGATTGTTGGCGGAAACGTGATTATATCGCTCCATTTGGTTCCATTTTTATTTCTGTTGTGAATGTTCCAACAGGAAGAGTCTTGTATGGTTAGCACATCTGCCTTGCAGTAAAAATGGGTCATGGGTTCGATTCCCGACCATGGCGTCTCCTGCATGGAGTTTGCATGTTCTCCCTGTGCCTGCGTGGGTTTCCTCCGGGTGCTCCGGTTTCCTCCCGCACTCCAAAGACATGCTGATAGGTTAACTGGATCCTGTCTAAATTGGCCCTAATATGTGCATGTATGAATGTGAGTTAGGGTCCTTAGATTGTACACCCCTTGAGGGTAAGGGACCGATGTGAATGTTCAATATATATGTGTAAAGCGCTGCGTAAATTGACGGCGCTATATAAGTACCTGAAATAAATAATAATGAGTTGGACCGCACTTTACAGAGGAGCCTTGGTGAGGCAGTGCGGCTTCCACATACATTTGCAAATGTCTACAACTAAAATCTATATGAGCAGATACAGATTTTTCCGTAGGTTACCGTGGTTATATAGCTTGTAAAGTTCATGGACTTACTGTGCAATGGGCTAAAGAGAGCTTGTAGATAGTCCTCCTTTGGGCTACCTCGAGGGGAATTTACTTAAAATGGGTGCAGACAGGATCCGAAGTTGTTGTGCATCGTAAGCAATCAACTTCTCACTTCAGCTTGTTGAGTGAAGGTTTGAAATGGACACAAGGAGCTGAGTGGTTGCTATACTCAGTGGCTCCAGATTCTGTCTTCTCCCTTTTTAAGTAAACTCCCCCTCAAAATACTACAAAGCTCTTTACTGCTGTCCCGTCTGTGTGTGCACGCCCGACTGTAAAACGGGGAAGAAGGTGTACCCCTTTACGGAGGATAGACAGCAGGACCTGTTCGCCTAAAGTGTGGTTTTCCCATGGGCGTGGTCAACCCACCGTTCTTTACACAACACTGTTGTGAGAGAGGTGGGTGGTTAAATTTCCAGACAAGCAACAAACCACTGGCTGTTGTATTGCAGAACGGGTAGGGCGGTTGCGTGCCTCTCGCGCGCCCCCTACTTGTTTTGCAATATCACGTTTTAAACGTGATTTTGCCCAGCGGTGCCACCTTGTGGCCGTTTTTCCACGGTGGCTGGATGGCATCTCGTGCCAGCCAATGAAGATGGAGAAGATGCAGGACAGGATTGTTGGCGGAAACGTGATTATATCGCTCCATTTGGTTCCATTTTTATTTCTGTTGTGAATGTTCCAACAGGAAGACTCTTGTATGGTTAGCACATCTGCCTTGCAGTAAAAATGGGTCATGGGTTCGATTCCCGACCATGGCGTCTCCTGCATGGAGTTTGCATGTTCTCCCTGTGCCTGCGTGGGTTTCCTCCGGGTGCTCCGGTTTCCTCCCGCACTCCAAAGACATGCTGATAGGTTAACTGGATCCTGTCTAAATTGGCCCTAATATGTGCATGTATGAATGTGAGTTAGGGTCCTTAGATTGTACACCCCTTGAGGGTAAGGGACCGATGTGAATGTTCAATATATATATGTGTAAAGCGCTGCGTAAATTGACGGCGCTATATAAGTACCTGAAATAAATAATAATGAGTTGGACCGCACTTTACAGAGGAGCCTTGGTGAGGCAGTGCGGCTTCCACATACATTTGCAAATGTCTACAACTAAAATCTATATGAGCAGATATAGATTTTTCCGTAGGTTACCGTGGTTATGTAGCTTGTAAAGTTCATGGACTTACTGTGCAATGGGCTAAAGAGAGCTTGTAGACAGTCCTCCTTTGGGCTACCTCGAGGGGAATTTACTTAAAATGGGTGCAGACAGGATCCGAAGTTGTTGTGCATCGTAAGCAATCAACTTCTCACTTCAGCTTGTTGAGTGAAGGTTTGAAATGGACACAAGGAGCTGAGTGGTTGCTATACTCAGTGGCTCCAGATTCTGTCTTCTCCCTTTTTAAGTAAACTCCCCCTCAAAATACTACAAAGCTCTTTACTGCTGTCCCGTCTGTGTGTGCACGCTCGACTGTAAAACGGGGAAGAAGGTGTACCCCTTTACGGAGGATAGACAGCAGGACCTGTTCGCCTAAAGTGTGGTTTTCCCATGGGCGTGGTCAACCCACCGTTCTTTACACAACACTGTTGTGTGAGAGGTGGGTGGTTAAATTTTCCAGACAAGCAACAAACCACTGGCTGTTGTATTGCAGAACGGGTAGGGCGGTTGCGTGCCTCTCGCGCGCCCCCTACTTGTTTTGCAATATCACGTTTTAAACGTGATTTTGCCCAGCGGTGCCACCTTGTGGCCGTTTTTCCACGGTGGCTGGATGGCAAGCAGTTAAGTACCCCTACCTACCTGCTCGATGTCATCTCCAGCTCTGTAACCTGATCTGCACATGCACAGCTCAGCCTACAGCTCCGGGCCAGTCTCTGTGTGTCAGAATGAATAGCTTCTGTGCATGCGCAGAAGTGATGTCATCTCGTGCCAGCCAATGAAGATGGAGAAGATGCAGGACAGGATTGTTGGCGGAAACGTGATTATATCGCTCCATTTGGTTCCATTTTTATTTCTGTTGTGAATGTTCCAACAGGAAGACTCTTGTATGGTTAGCACATCTGCCTTGCAGTAAAAATGGGTCATGGGTTCGATTCCCGACCATGGCGTCTCCTGCATGGAGTTTGCATGTTCTCCCTGTGCCTGCGTGGGTTTCCTCCGGGTGCTCCGGTTTCCTCCCGCACTCCAAAGACATGCTGATAGGTTAACTGGATCCTGTCTAAATTGGCCCTAATATGTGCATGTATGAATGTGAGTTAGGGTCCTTAGATTGTACACCCCTTGAGGGTAAGGGACCGATGTGAATGTTCAATATATATATGTGTAGAGCGCTGCGTAAATTGACGGCCCTATATAAGTACCTGAAATAAATAATGAGTTGGACCGCACTTTACAGAGGAGCCTTGGTGAGGCAGTGCGGCTTCCACATACATTTGCAAATGTCTGCAACTAAAATCTATATGAGCAGATATAGATTTTTCCGTAGGTTACCGTGGTTATATAGCTTGTAAAGTTCATGGACTTACTGTGCAATGGGCTAAAGAGAGCTTGTAGACAGTCCTCCTTTGGGCTACCTCGAGGGGAATTTACTTAAAATGGGTGCAGACAGGATCCGAAGTTGTTGTGCATCGTAAGCAATCAACTTCTCACTTCAGCTTGTTGAGTGAAGGTTTGAAATGGACACAAGGAGCTGAGTGGTTGCTATACTCAGTGGCTCCAGATTCTGTCTTCTCCCTTTTTAAGTAAACTCCCCCTCAAAATACTACAAAGCTCTTTACTGCTGTCCCGTCTGTGTGTGCACGCTCGACTGTAAAACGGGGAAGAAGGTGTACCCCTTTACGGAGGATAGACAGCAGGACCTGTTTGCCTAAAGTGTGGTTTTCCCATGGGCGTGGTCAACCCACCGTTCTTTACACAACACTGTTGTGAGAGAGGTGGGTGGTTAAATTTCCAGACAAGCAACAAACCACTGGCTGTTGTATTGCAGAACGGGTAGGGCGGTTGCGTGCCTCTCGTGCGCCCCCTACTTGTTTTGCAATATCACGTTTTAAACGTGATTTTGCCCAGCGGTGCCACCTTGTGGCCGTTTTTCCACGGTGGCTGGATGGCAAGCAGTTAAATACCCCTACCTACCTGCTCGATGTCATCTCCAGCTCTGTAACCTGATCTGCACATGCACAGCTCAGCCTACAGCTCCGGGCCAGTCTCTGTGTGTCAGAATGAATAGCTCCTGTGCATGCGCAGAAGTGATGTCATCTCGTGCCAGCCAATGAAGATGGAGAAGATGCAGGACAGGATTGTTGGTGGAAACGTGAATATATCGCTCCATTTGGTTCCATTTTTATTTCTGTTGTGAATGTTCCAACAGGAAGAGTCTTGTATGAATAGCACATCTGCCTTGCAGTAAAAATGGGTCATGGGTTCGATTCCCGACCATGGCGTCTCCTGCATGGAGTTTGCATGTTCTCCCTGTGCCTGCGTGGGTTTCCTCCGGGTGCTCCGGTTTCCTCCCGCACTCCAAAGACATGCTGATAGGTTAACTGGATCCTGTCTAAATTGGCCCTAATATGTGCATGTATGAATGTGAGTTAGGGTCCTTAGATTGTACACCCCTTGAGGGTAAGGGACCGATGTGAATGTTCAATATATATATGTGTAAAGCGCTGCGTAAATTGACGGCGCTATATAAGTACCTGAAATAAATAATGAGTTGGACCGCACTTTACAGAGGAGCCTTGGTGAGGCAGTGCGGCTTCCACATACATTTGCAAATGTCTACAACTAAAATCTATATGAGCAGATATAGATTTTTCCGTAGGTTACCGTGGTTATGTAGCTTGTAAAGTTCATGGACTTACTGTGCAATGGGCTAAAGAGAGCTTGTAGACAGTCCTCCTTTGGGCTACCTCGAGGGGAATTTACTTAAAATGGGTGCAGACAGGATCCGAAGTTGTTGTGCATCGTAAGCAATCAACTTCTCACTTCAGCTTGTTGAGTGAAGGTTTGAAATGGACACAAGGAGCTGAGTGGTTGCTATACTCAGTGGCTCCAGATTCTGTCTTCTCCCTTTTTAAGTAAACTCCCCCTCAAAATACTACAAAGCTCTTTACTGCTGTCCCGTCTGTGTGTGCACGCTCGACTGTAAAACGGGGAAGAAGGTGTACCCCTTTACGGAGGATAGACAGCAGGACCTGTTCGCCTAAAGTGTGGTTTTCCCATGGGCGTGGTCAACCCACCGTTCTTTACACAACACTGTTGTGTGAGAGGTGGGTGGTTAAATTTTCCAGACAAGCAACAAACCACTGGCTGTTGTATTGCAGAACGGGTAGGGCGGTTGCGTGCCTCTCGCGCGCCCCCTACTTGTTTTGCAATATCACGTTTTAAACGTGATTTTGCCCAGCGGTGCCACCTTGTGGCCGTTTTTCCACGGTGGCTGGATGGCAAGCAGTTAAGTACCCCTACCTACCTGCTCGATGTCATCTCCAGCTCTGTAACCTGATCTGCACATGCACAGCTCAGCCTACAGCTCCGGGCCAGTCTCTGTGTGTCAGAATGAATAGCTTCTGTGCATGCGCAGAAGTGATGTCATCTCGTGCCAGCCAATGAAGATGGAGAAGATGCAGGACAGGATTGTTGGCGGAAACGTGATTATATCGCTCCATTTGGTTCCATTTTTATTTCTGTTGTGAACGTTCCAACAGGAAGACTCTTGTATGGTTAGCACATCTGCCTTGCAGTAAAAATGGGTCATGGGTTCGATTCCCGACCATGGCGTCTCCTGCATGGAGTTTGCATGTTCTCCCTGTGCCTGCGTGGGTTTCCTCCGGGTGCTCCGGTTTCCTCCCGCACTCCAAAGACATGCTGATAGGTTAACTGGATCCTGTCTAAATTGGCCCTAATATGTGCATGTATGAATGTGAGTTAGGGTCCTTAGATTGTACACCCCTTGAGGGTAAGGGACCGATGTGAATGTTCAATATATATATGTGTAGAGCGCTGCGTAAATTGACGGCGCTATATAAGTACCTGAAATAAATAATAATGAGTTGGACCGCACTTTACAGAGGAGCCTTGGTGAGGCAGTGCGGCTTCCACATACATTTGCAAATGTCTACAACTAAAATCTATATGAGCAGATACAGATTTTTCCGTAGGTTACCGTGGTTATATAGCTTGTAAAGTTCATGGACTTACTGTGCAATGGGCTAAAGAGAGCTTGTAGATAGTCCTCCTTTGGGCTACCTCGAGGGGAATTTACTTAAAATGGGTGCAGACAGGATCCGAAGTTGTTGTGCATCGTAAGCAATCAACTTCTCACTTCAGCTTGTTGAGTGAAGGTTTGAAATGGACACAAGGAGCTGAGTGGTTGCTATACTCAGTGGCTCCAGATTCTGTCTTCTCCCTTTTTAAGTAAACTCCCCCTCAAAATACTACAAAGCTCTTTACTGCTGTCCCGTCTGTGTGTGCACGCCCGACTGTAAAACGGGGAAGAAGGTGTACCCCTTTACGGAGGATAGACAGCAGGACCTGTTCGCCTAAAGTGTGGTTTTCCCATGGGCGTGGTCAACCCACCGTTCTTTACACAACACTGTTGTGAGAGAGGTGGGTGGTTAAATTTCCAGACAAGCAACAAACCACTGGCTGTTGTATTGCAGAACGGGTAGGGCGGTTGCGTGCCTCTCGCGCGCCCCCTACTTGTTTTGCAATATCACGTTTTAAACGTGATTTTGCCCAGCGGTGCCACCTTGTGGCCGTTTTTCCACGGTGGCTGGATGGCAAGCAGTTAAATACCCCTACCTACCTGCTCGATGTCATCTCCAGCTCTGTAACCTGATCTGCACATGCACAGCTCAGCCTACAGCTCCGGGCCAGTCTCTGTGTGTCAGAATGAATAGCTCCTGTGCATGCGCAGAAGTGATGTCATCTCGTGCCAGCCAATGAAGATGGAGAAGATGCAGGACAGGATTGTTGGCGGAAACGTGATTATATCGCTCCATTTGGTTCCATTTTTATTTCTGTTGTGAATGTTCCAACAGGAAGACTCTTGTATGGTTAGCACATCTGCCTTGCAGTAAAAATGGGTCATGGGTTCGATTCCCGACCATGGCGTCTCCTGCATGGAGTTTGCATGTTCTCCCTGTGCCTGCGTGGGTTTCCTCCGGGTGCTCCGGTTTCCTCCCGCACTCCAAAGACATGCTGATAGGTTAACTGGATCCTGTCTAAATTGGCCCTAATATGTGCATGTATGAATGTGAGTTAGGGTCCTTAGATTGTACACCCCTTGAGGGTAAGGGACCGATGTGAATGTTCAATATATATATGTGTAGAGCGCTGCGTAAATTGACGGCCCTATATAAGTACCTGAAATAAATAATAATGAGTTGGACCGCACTTTACAGAGGAGCCTTGGTGAGGCAGTGCGGCTTCCACATACATTTGCAAATGTCTGCAACTAAAATCTATATGAGCAGATATAGATTTTTCCGTAGGTTACCGTGGTTATATAGCTTGTAAAGTTCATGGACTTACTGTGCAATGGGCTAAAGAGAGCTTGTAGACAGTCCTCCTTTGGGCTACCTCGAGGGGAATTTACTTAAAATGGGTGCAGACAGGATCCGAAGTTGTTGTGCATCGTAAGCAATCAACTTCTCACTTCAGCTTGTTGAGTGAAGGTTTGAAATGGACACAAGGAGCTGAGTGGTTGCTATACTCAGTGGCTCCAGATTCTGTCTTCTCCCTTTTTAAGTAAACTCCCCCTCAAAATACTACAAAGCTCTTTACTGCTGTCCCGTCTGTGTGTGCACGCTCGACTGTAAAACGGGGAAGAAGGTGTACCCCTTTACGGAGGATAGACAGCAGGACCTGTTCGCCTAAAGTGTGGTTTTCCCATGGGCGTGGTCAACCCACCGTTCTTTACACAACACTGTTGTGAGAGAGGTGGGTGGTTAAATTTCCAGACAAGCAACAAACCACTGGCTGTTGTATTGCAGAACGGGTAGGGCGGTTGCGTGCCTCTCGTGCGCCCCCTACTTGTTTTGCAATATCACGTTTTAAACGTGATTTTGCCCAGCGGTGCCACCTTGTGGCCGTTTTTCCACGGTGGCTGGATGGCAAGCAGTTAAATACCCCTACCTACCTGCTCGATGTCATCTCCAGCTCTGTAACCTGATCTGCACATGCACAGCTCAGCCTACAGCTCCGGGCCAGTCTCTGTGTGTCAGAATGAATAGCTCCTGTGCATGCGCAGAAGTGATGTCATCTCGTGCCAGCCAATGAAGATGGAGAAGATGCAGGACAGGATTGTTGGCGGAAACGTGATTATATCGCTCCATTTGGTTCCATTTTTATTTCTGTTGTGAATGTTCCAACAGGAAGACTCTTGTATGGTTAGCACATCTGCCTTGCAGTAAAAATGGGTCATGGGTTCGATTCCCGACCATGGCGTCTCCTGCATGGAGTTTGCATGTTCTCCCTGTGCCTGCGTGGGTTTCCTCTGGGTGCTCCGGTTTCCTCCCGCACTCCAAAGACATGCTGATAGGTTAACTGGATCCTGTCTAAATTGGCCCTAATATGTGCATGTATGAATGTGAGTTAGGGTCCTTAGATTGTACACCCCTTGAGGGTAAGGGACCGATGTGAATGTTCAATATATATGTGTAAAGCGCTGCGTAAATTGACGGCGCTATATAAGTACCTGAAATAAATAATAATGAGTTGGACCGCACTTTACAGAGGAGCCTTGGTGAGGCAGTGCGGCTTCCACATACATTTGCAAATGTCTACAACTAAAATCTATATGAGCAGATACAGATTTTTCCGTAGGTTACCGTGGTTATATAGCTTGTAAAGTTCATGGACTTACTGTGCAATGGGCTAAAGAGAGCTTGTAGATAGTCCTCCTTTGGGCTACCTCGAGGGGAATTTACTTAAAATGGGTGCAGACAGGATCCGAAGTTGTTGTGCATCGTAAGCAATCAACTTCTCACTTCAGCTTGTTGAGTGAAGGTTTGAAATGGACACAAGGAGCTGAGTGGTTGCTATACTCAGTGGCTCCAGATTCTGTCTTCTCCCTTTTTAAGTAAACTCCCCCTCAAAATACTACAAAGCTCTTTACTGCTGTCCCGTCTGTGTGTGCACGCCCGACTGTAAAACGGGGAAGAAGGTGTACCCCTTTACGGAGGATAGACAGCAGGACCTGTTCGCCTAAAGTGTGGTTTTCCCATGGGCGTGGTCAACCCACCGTTCTTTACACAACACTGTTGTGAGAGAGGTGGGTGGTTAAATTTCCAGACAAGCAACAAACCACTGGCTGTTGTATTGCAGAACGGGTAGGGCGGTTGCGTGCCTCTCGCGCGCCCCCTACTTGTTTTGCAATATCACGTTTTAAACGTGATTTTGCCCAGCGGTGCCACCTTGTGGCCGTTTTTCCACGGTGGCTGGATGGCAAGCAGTTAAATACCCCTACCTACCTGCTCGATGTCATCTCCAGCTCTGTAACCTGATCTGCACATGCACAGCTCAGCCTACAGCTCCGGGCCAGTCTCTGTGTGTCAGAATGAATAGCTCCTGTGCATGCGCAGAAGTGATGTCATCTCGTGCCAGCCAATGAAGATGGAGAAGATGCAGGACAGGATTGTTGGCGGAAACGTGATTATATCGCTCCATTTGGTTCCATTTTTATTTCTGTTGTGAATGTTCCAACAGGAAGACTCTTGTATGGTTAGCACATCTGCCTTGCAGTAAAAATGGGTCATGGGTTCGATTCCCGACCATGGCGTCTCCTGCATGGAGTTTGCATGTTCTCCCTGTGCCTGCGTGGGTTTCCTCCGGGTGCTCCGGTTTCCTCCCGCACTCCAAAGACATGCTGATAGGTTAACTGGATCCTGTCTAAATTGGCCCTAATATGTGCATGTATGAATGTGAGTTAGGGTCCTTAGATTGTACACCCCTTGAGGGTAAGGGACCGATGTGAATGTTCAATATATATATGTGTAGAGCGCTGCGTAAATTGACGGCCCTATATAAGTACCTGAAATAAATAATAATGAGTTGGACCGCACTTTACAGAGGAGCCTTGGTGAGGCAGTGCGGCTTCCACATACATTTGCAAATGTCTGCAACTAAAATCTATATGAGCAGATATAGATTTTTCCGTAGGTTACCGTGGTTATATAGCTTGTAAAGTTCATGGACTTACTGTGCAATGGGCTAAAGAGAGCTTGTAGACAGTCCTCCTTTGGGCTACCTCGAGGGCAATTTACTTAAAATGGGTGCAGACAGGATCCGAAGTTGTTGTGCATCGTAAGCAATCAACTTCTCACTTCAGCTTGTTGAGTGAAGGTTTGAAATGGACACAAGGAGCTGAGTGGTTGCTATACTCAGTGGCTCCAGATTCTGTCTTCTCCCTTTTTAAGTAAACTCCCCCTCAAAATACTACAAAGCTCTTTACTGCTGTCCCGTCTGTGTGTGCACGCCCGACTGTAAAACGGGGAAGAAGGTGTACCCCTTTACGGAGGATAGACAGCAGGACCTGTTTGCCTAAAGTGTGGTTTTCCCATGGGCGTGGTCAACCCACCGTTCTTTACACAACACTGTTGTGAGAGAGGTGGGTGGTTAAATTTCCAGACAAGCAACAAACCACTGGCTGTTGTATTGCAGAACGGGTAGGGCGGTTGCGTGCCTCTCGCGCGCCCCCTACTTGTTTTGCAATATCACGTTTTAAACGTGATTTTGCCCAGCGGTGCCACCTTGTGGCCGTTTTTCCACGGTGGCTGGATGGCAAGCAGTTAAATACCCCTACCTACCTGCTCGATGTCATCTCCAGCTCTGTAACCTGATCTGCACATGCACAGCTCAGCCTACAGCTCCGGGCCAGTCTCTGTGTGTCAGAATGAATAGCTCCTGTGCATGCGCAGAAGTGATGTCATCTCGTGCCAGCCAATGAAGATGGAGAAGATGCAGGACAGGATTGTTGGCGGAAACGTGATTATATCGCTCCATTTGGTTCCATTTTTATTTCTGTTGTGAATGTTCCAACAGGAAGACTCTTGTATGGTTAGCACATCTGCCTTGCAGTAAAAATGGGTCATGGGTTCGATTCCCGACCATGGCGTCTCCTGCATGGAGTTTGCATGTTCTCCCTGTGCCTGCGTGGGTTTCCTCCGGGTGCTCCGGTTTCCTCCTGCACTCCAAAGACATGCTGATAGGTTAACTGGATCCTGTCTAAATTGGCCCTAATATGTGCATGTATGAATGTGAGTTAGGGTCCTTAGATTGTACACCCCTTGAGGGTAAGGGACCGATGTGAATGTTCAATATATATGTGTAAAGCGCTGCGTAAATTGACGGCGCTATATAAGTACCTGAAATAAATAATAATGAGTTGGACCGCACTTTACAGAGGAGCCTTGGTGAGGCAGTGCGGCTTCCACATACATTTGCAAATGTCTACAACTAAAATCTATATGAGCAGATACAGATTTTTCCGTAGGTTACCGTGGTTATATAGCTTGTAAAGTTCATGGACTTACTGTGCAATGGGCTAAAGAGAGCTTGTAGATAGTCCTCCTTTGGGCTACCTCGAGGGGAATTTACTTAAAATGGGTGCAGACAGGATCCGAAGTTGTTGTGCATCGTAAGCAATCAACTTCTCACTTCAGCTTGTTGAGTGAAGGTTTGAAATGGACACAAGGAGCTGAGTGGTTGCTATACTCAGTGGCTCCAGATTCTGTCTTCTCCCTTTTTAAGTAAACTCCCCCTCAAAATACTACAAAGCTCTTTACTGCTGTCCCGTCTGTGTGTGCACGCTCGACTGTAAAACGGGGAAGAAGGTGTACCCCTTTACGGAGGATAGACAGCAGGACCTGTTTGCCTAAAGTGTGGTTTTCCCATGGGCGTGGTCAACCCACCGTTCTTTACACAACACTGTTGTGAGAGAGGTGGGTGGTTAAATTTCCAGACAAGCAACAAACCACTGGCTGTTGTATTGCAGAACGGGTAGGGCGGTTGCGTGCCTCTCGTGCGCCCCCTACTTGTTTTGCAATATCACGTTTTAAACGTGATTTTGCCCAGCGGTGCCACCTTGTGGCCGTTTTTCCACGGTGGCTGGATGGCAAGCAGTTAAATACCCCTACCTACCTGCTCGATGTCATCTCCAGCTCTGTAACCTGATCTGCACATGCACAGCTCAGCCTACAGCTCCGGGCCAGTCTCTGTGTGTCAGAATGAATAGCTCCTGTGCATGCGCAGAAGTGATGTCATCTCGTGCCAGCCAATGAAGATGGAGAAGATGCAGGACAGGATTGTTGGCGGAAACGTGATTATATCGCTCCATTTGGTTCCATTTTTATTTCTGTTGTGAATGTTCCAACAGGAAGACTCTTGTATGGTTAGCACATCTGCCTTGCAGTAAAAATGGGTCATGGGTTCGATTCCCGACCATGGCGTCTCCTGCATGGAGTTTGCATGTTCTCCCTGTGCCTGCGTGGGTTTCCTCCGGGTGCTCCGGTTTCCTCCCGCACTCCAAAGACATGCTGATAGGTTAACTGGATCCTGTCTAAATTGGCCCTAATATGTGCATGTATGACTGTGAGTTAGGGTCCTTAGATTGTACACCCCTTGAGGGTAAGGGACCGATGTGAATGTTCAATATATATATGTGTAGAGCGCTGCGTAAATTGACGGCCCTATATAAGTACCTGAAATAAATAATAATGAGTTGGACCGCACTTTACAGAGGAGCCTTGGTGAGGCAGTGCGGCTTCCACATACATTTGCAAATGTCTGCAACTAAAATCTATATGAGCAGATATAGATTTTTCCGTAGGTTACCGTGGTTATATAGCTTGTAAAGTTCATGGACTTACTGTGCAATGGGCTAAAGAGAGCTTGTAGACAGTCCTCCTTTGGGCTACCTCGAGGGGAATTTACTTAAAATGGGTGCAGACAGGATCCGAAGTTGTTGTGCATCGTAAGCAATCAACTTCTCACTTCAGCTTGTTGAGTGAAGGTTTGAAATGGACACAAGGAGCTGAGTGGTTGCTATACTCAGTGGCTCCAGATTCTGTCTTCTCCCTTTTTAAGTAAACTCCCCCTCAAAATACTACAAAGCTCTTTACTGCTGTCCCGTCTGTGTGTGCACGCTCGACTGTAAAACGGGGAAGAAGGTGTACCCCTTTACGGAGGATAGACAGCAGGACCTGTTTGCCTAAAGTGTGGTTTTCCCATGGGCGTGGTCAACCCACCGTTCTTTACACAACACTGTTGTGAGAGAGGTGGGTGGTTAAATTTCCAGACAAGCAACAAACCACTGGCTGTTGTATTGCAGAACGGGTAGGGCGGTTGCGTGCCTCTCGTGCGCCCCCTACTTGTTTTGCAATATCACGTTTTAAACGTGATTTTGCCCAGCGGTGCCACCTTGTGGCCGTTTTTCCACGGTGGCTGGATGGCAAGCAGTTAAATACCCCTACCTACCTGATCGATGTCATCTCCAGCTCTGTAACCTGATCTGCACATGCACAGCTCAGCCTACAGCTCCGGGCCAGTCTCTGTGTGTCAGAATGAATAGCTCCTGTGCATGCGCAGAAGTGATGTCATCTCGTGCCAGCCAATGAAGATGGAGAAGATGCAGGACAGGATTGTTGGCGGAAACGTGATTATATCGCTCCATTTGGTTCCATTTTTATTTCTGTTGTGAATGTTCCAACAGGAAGACTCTTGTATGGTTAGCACATCTGCCTTGCAGTAAAAATGGGTCATGGGTTCGATTCCCGACCATGGCGTCTCCTGCATGGAGTTTGCATGTTCTCCCTGTGCCTGCGTGGGTTTCCTCCGGGTGCTCCGGTTTCCTCCCGCACTCCAAAGACATGCTGATAGGTTAACTGGATCCTGTCTAAATTGGCCCTAATATGTGCATGTATGAATGTGAGTTAGGGTCCTTAGATTGTACACCCCTTGAGGGTAAGGGACCGATGTGAATGTTCAATATATATGTGTAAAGCGCTGCGTAAATTGACGGCGCTATATAAGTACCTGAAATAAATAATAATGAGTTGGACCGCACTTTACAGAGGAGCCTTGGTGAGGCAGTGCGGCTTCCACATACATTTGCAAATGTCTACAACTAAAATCTATATGAGCAGATACAGATTTTTCCGTAGGTTACCGTGGTTATATAGCTTGTAAAGTTCATGGACTTACTGTGCAATGGGCTAAAGAGAGCTTGTAGATAGTCCTCCTTTGGGCTACCTCGAGGGGAATTTACTTAAAATGGGTGCAGACAGGATCCGAAGTTGTTGTGCATCGTAAGCAATCAACTTCTCACTTCAGCTTGTTGAGTGAAGGTTTGAAATGGACACAAGGAGCTGAGTGGTTGCTATACTCAGTGGCTCCAGATTCTGTCTTCTCCATTTTTAAGTAAACTCCCCCTCAAAATACTACAAAGCTCTTTACTGCTGTCCCGTCTGTGTGTGCACGCCCGACTGTAAAACGGGGAAGAAGGTGTACCCCTTTACGGAGGATAGACAGCAGGACCTGTTCGCCTAAAGTGTGGTTTTCCCATGGGCGTGGTCAACCCACCGTTCTTTACACAACACTGTTGTGAGAGAGGTGGGTGGTTAAATTTCCAGACAAGCAACAAACCACTGGCTGTTGTATTGCAGAACGGGTAGGGCGGTTGCGTGCCTCTCGCGCGCCCCCTACTTGTTTTGCAATATCACGTTTTAAACCGGGGCACCTTACAAGGGATCGTAGGAACCTTACATGGGACCTGAGCACCTTACATGGGACCTGAGCACCTTACATGGGATCAGAGCACCTTTCATGGGACCGGGGCACCTTACAGGGGAAAAGGGCACTTTACATGAGCTCAGGGCAAATAGCAGGGCAGCGGTCATTTCATTTGCAGAGCTAAGCAGGTCATCTTCTGAGTCCTCTTCCGCCATGCTGTTCTCCGCTGGCCCCTCCACCAATTCTCTCTTCTAGTCCAACCCAGGTGATGTCATATGCAAGCACCCGGGATGGACAAGGGGGGGGAGAGGGGCCGGTGGGAGCAGCAGTGCACTGTTTACCTGTAGCTGTGCGTGAGTCAGCAGAGGGGATGCAATCTACCTTTCAGCTGCCTGTAACTGATGAGTAGATCTCTGCGGAACCCCTGGGGACCTCTCGTGGAACCCTATGGTTCCCCAGAACCTTGGCTGAAAAACACTGCTCCAGTGAATGCTATTGATTCCTTGATCAAGGAGCAATTCCTGCCACTCAGATAAGTAGCCACTAAAACCAAAGATCTCTTTCTTGTAAGAGGCAGTTATTCCCACTGACCACAAATGTAAGGAGCATTCCTCTCCTTGTTCTTTTATGTATAGTGAGCTATGAGATGCAGTAATATTTAGAAGGGGTTCTCTGAGACCAGAACATTATTTCAAAGGTTCTTCTGTCTTAAAATATAGGACTGCAATTCATCTACAATGCCATTTTAGTTTAAAACTCCTATAAAGCCTCAACAGAAACTTCAGATTTGCAAGGATTTGTATTTAAAATTGCACTATAGGCAAAACTTTTTTTTCCATTTTAGATAGAGTAAGGGAGGGTTACAACCCCTGTCAGATTTATTTTTGCTGTTTGTGTCCCATTGGGGAACTTTCCCTTCACTTTCTGTCCCATAGCAGAAAACAAAAGGAAATCCCTGCAAAGTAAGGGAATCCATTGCCACCGGTCACCAGAACTTGTGTCCCCACTGGAAGATTTCCCTCTCTATCACTTTTCTGGTAACAACCCAAAGTTTGAGATTTTCTGTTACTTTCACTTTCAATGATAATGGTAAACAGGACAAATAGAGAGGGGGAATCTTCCTGATGGGGCACAGACAGCAATAAAATCCTGACAGGTGTTCTAACCCCTCTCCACTCTATCCAAAACTAAAAAAAAGTTTTGCCTTTAGTTATACTTTAATAGTGACTTTTAGATTGTTCATTTAATAGAAAATCAATTTGGGCACTCTGTGCAGAAATAGAATTATCAGCAGGGCCGAAGCTGCCATTAGCTGAACTAGGGCACAGCAACCCACATGGAAGAAAAATATATTTGAAATATATTTTAAAAATAT
This sequence comes from Staurois parvus, assembly GCF_062004578.1. Taxonomy (NCBI): domain Eukaryota; kingdom Metazoa; phylum Chordata; class Amphibia; order Anura; family Ranidae; genus Staurois; species Staurois parvus. The sequence goes on along the minus strand of NW_028318507.1, from coordinate 129,162 downwards.
TCTTCCCAAATATATTGACATATATTTGAAATACTACACATTTGGCAGTATGCATGCTACTGATTCTGTGTAATTGAATCACTAATTGAAAGGGGCATGTTCAAAATAATAGCAGTGTGGAGTTCTATTAGTGAGGTCATTCATTCTTTGAAAAACAGGTGGCAATTATTGCCCTTATTTAAGGAAGGAAGGCAGCAAATGTTGTACATGCTGGTTACAGTGCATTTCTCTCTGAAATTCTGAGGAAAATGGGTAATTCCAGACATTGTTCAGAAGAACAGCGTACCTTGATTAAAAAGTTGATTGGAGAGGGGAAAACATATAATGAAGTGCAGAAAATGATAGGCTGCTCAGCTAAAATGATCGCAAATGCTTTAAAATGGCAACCAAAACCTGAAAGACGTGGAAGAAAGTGAAAAACTACCATTCGAATGGATAGAAGAATAGCCAAAATGGCAAGGACTCAGCCAACAATCAGCTCCAGGAAGATCAAAGAAGGTGTAAAGTTCCCTGTGACTACTGTTACAATTAGAAGACGCCTATGTGAATCCAAGCTATCTGCAAGAAGCCCCCGCAAAGTCCCACTGTTGAAAAAAAGACGTGCTGAAGAAGTTACAATTTTCCAAAGAGCACATTGACTGGCCTAAAGAGAAATGGCGCAACATTTTGTGGACTGATGAAAGTAAGATTGTTCTTTTTGGGTCTAGTGGCCGGAGATATTTTGTCAGACGACCCCCAAACACTGAATTCAAGCCACAGTACACTGTGAAGACAGTGAAGCATGGTTGCGCAAGCATCATGATATGGGGATGTTTCTCATACTACGGTGTTGGGCCTATTTATCGCATACCAGGGATCATGGATCAGTGTGAATACATCAGAATACTTGAAGAGGTCATGCTGCCTTATGCAGAAGAGGAAATGCCCTTGAAATGGGTGTTCCAACAAGACAACGACCCCAAACACACCAGTAAACGTGCAACATCTTGGTTCCAGACCAACAAGATTGACGTTATGGAGTGGCCAGCCCAATCCCCGGATCTTAATCCAATAGAAAACTTGTGGGGTGACATCAAAAATGCAGTTTCTGAGGCAAAACCAAGAAATAGGGAAGAACTCTGGAATGTAGTCCAATCATCCTGGGCTGGAATACCCAAATTTGATCTATTTTTCTTCATGTTTTGATTTGGAATAGAATGTGTAGTGTTCCCAATGTATGGAAATAAAAGCTATTAGAAGGATTTTGAGCTTTATTCACTTTTTTCAACACACTGCTACTATTTTGAACACAACTGTAAATAGATAGATAGATAGATAGATAGATAGATACATATATATATGTATCCATATGAAACATGCACACATCACCCCCATACTTAAAAAGCCCTCCCTGGACCCCAATGACCCGAACAACCTCAGACCCATCTCCCTGCTCCCATTTACATCCAAACTCCTCGAGCACCTAGTCTACACCCTCCTAAGCTCTCACCTCAATGACAACAACCTCCTCGATCCCCTACAGTCCGGCTTCCGTCCCCTACACTCCACCGAAACTGCCTTACTCAAACTCTCCAACGACCTGCTAACCGCCAAAGCTAATGGCCACTATTCAGTGCTCCTACTCCTTGACCTCTCTGCGGCCTTCGACACAGTCGACCACCCCCTCCTCCTCAAAAAACTACACTCCCTCGGCCTCAGAGATTCTGCTCTCTCCTGGCTCTCATCCTACCTGCCACAACGCTCTTTCAGCGTTACCTATAATGGTACCACCTCCCCCTCTCTTTTGGGGTCCCTCAAGGCTCCGTCCTCGGGCCCCTTCTCTTCTCCATCTATACCTCCTCCCTTGGCCAACTCATACACTCTCACGGCTTCAACTACCACCTATATGCCGATGACACACAAATTTATCTCTCAACCCCCCACCTCACCACCTCATCGCACCTACTGAGCGACATATCTAACTGGATGTCGCTCCACTTCCTTAAACTGAACCTCTCCAAAACCGAGTTTCTTGTCTTCCCCCCAGCCCGGACACCACCCCCCATTGACTTCTCCATCCCATCCAACAACGCCACCATCAAACCCGCCCCGCAGGCCAGAGTACTTGGTGTCATTCTGGACTCCAACCTATCCTTCCAGCCCCAAGTCCAATCTTTAACAAACTCATGCAGACTCCACCTCCGCAACATCGACAAAATACGCATTTTCCTAACCCCAGAAACCACTAAACAGCTCATCCACTCCCTCATCATATCACGACTCGACTACTGCAACTCCCTCCTCACTGGCCTGCCTTGCCGCTGGCTATCCTCGCTTCAGTCGATCCTGAATACAGCTGCCAGACTCATTCACCTTTCCAACCGCTCCATCTCCGCCACCCCCCTCTGCCAATCCCTCCACTGGCTTCCGATTGCGCAACGGATCAAATTCAAAATCCTAACACTTACGTACAAAGCTGTCCATAATACTGCCCCAAACTACATCACCGACCTAATATCCAAGTACCGCCCAGCACACACACTCTGCTCCTCACAAGACCTCCTTCTCTCTAGTTCCCTGGTCTCCTCCTCCCATGCCCGCCTCCAGGACTTCTCCAGGGTGTCACCCATCCTCTGGAACTCCCTTCCCCAACCCATCAGATTATCACCTACTCTCCTCTCCTTTAGGTGCACCCTGAAAACCCACCTCTTCAGGGAAGCCTACCCCACCCCCTGCTAACTTGCCAACCTCCTCCACTCTTTCTACCACTCCTTCCCCACAGTTATCTCCTCCTGTGCCACCATCCCCTCCCTCCTAGATTGTAAGCTCCAAGGAGCAGGGCCCTCGATCCCCTCATGTTTTGCATTGTATTGTTATTGTTCTGTCATATGTTCTGTCCCCCTTTGTAATGTACAGCGCTGAGCGAACTATTGGTGCTTTATAAATACTGCATAATAATAATAATAATATATATAGATACTGTTTGTTGAAATGCATTTTTATTACAAAATATTTTTAAAAATACATTTTTAAATATACTGTATGTCTTTAAAAATACATTTAATCTACATTTGGAATGCGTTTAGAAATATATGTAAAAATATATGTTAAAATGACTTTTTTATATGTTTAAAAAATATTTTTCATATATTTTGTAATATATAAAAAACTCATTTCAACATGCAGTATATATATATATATATATATATATATATATTGAAATATATTGAATACGGCCAAAATTGTAGCATTACAAATATATGTCAATATATTTGGGAAGAATATTTTTAAAATATATTTCAAATATATTTTTCTTCCATGTGGGAATGGCTGCTGGTTTACCTACTCTCTGCCAGCTTCCTAACACTCAGGTGGCTTCCCATTGCCAGCGATGCACTACAGCATAGAGATCAGGCTGATAGCGATCACTCCCACCCGTGCACAAAGCCTCCCTGTCCCTGGTCTGTCTCCCAGTCCCCAGGCGTGCCCAATGCCATCCCCCCTCTTGTTTGTGCACCTCGACCCCCATGTGATTGGAGACCCATGGCGCTCCTGACCCTGCCCCCATCCCCCATCCAGAAAATACACAGGCTTGGAGAAGTGGGGAGTAGAAGGGAGAATGGTCAAGAAACTGCATCAGACAGCTACACACAGCTGCCGCTACACCGAGCCCCAGGGCACACGCAGCACCCGGACCCCAATCCTGGGACACTTGCTAGGAGCATCGCTGGTCTCCCAAGCTTCTGCACTTGAGGGGGAGAGGACGGCGGGCACTGACAGTGCAGGTACCCTGCTGGCGGCATCCATCCCTCACCCCTGGTGAAGTCGGGCTGCATACTCCCATGTATCACCCTGTGTGCCAGTGCTGAGTCTGCATCCAGGAGACTGAAGGGAGGTGAGGTTAGAGAGAGAAGAAAGTCACAGGAAGGAGAAGGGAGAGGAGAGAGGGATACTCATAATACACCTAGAGGAGAGGGATACACATAATATACCTAGAGGAAAGGAGAGAGGGATACTCATAATATACCTATAGGAGAGGAGTGAGGGATACACATAATACACCTACAGGAGAGGAGAGAGGGATACTCATAATATACCTAGAGGAGAGAGGGATATTCATAATATACCTATAGGAGAGGAGAGAGGAATACACATAATACATCTAGAGGAGAGGAGAGAGGGATACTCATAAAATACCTAGAGGAGAGGAGAGGGGAGGAGAGAAAAATACTCATAATATACCTAGAGGAGAGCAGAGAGGGATACTCATGATATACCTAAAGGAGAGGAGAGAGGGATACTCATAATATACCTAGAGGAGAGGAGAGAGGGATACTCATAATATACCTAGAGGAGAGGAGAGAGGGATACACATAATACACCTAGAGGAGAGGAGAGAGAAATACTCATAATATACCTAAAGGAGAGGAGAGAGGGATACTCATAATATACCTAGAAGAGAGGAGAGAGGGATATACATAATATACCTAGAAGAGAGGAGAGAGGGATACACATAATATACCTAGAAGAGAGGAGAGAGGGATACTCATAATATACCTAGAGGAGAGGAGAGAGGGATACACATAATACACCTAGAGGAGAGGAGAGAGGGATACTCATAATATACCTAGAGGAGAGGAGAGAGGGATACACATAATGCACCTAGAGGAGAGGAGAGAGGGATATTCATAATACACGTAGAGGAGAGGAGAGAGGGATACACATAATATACCTAGAAGAGAGGAGAGAGGGATACTCATAATATACCTAAAGGAGAGAGGGATACTCATAATATACCTAGAGGAGAGGAGAGAGAAATACTCATAATACACCTACAGGAGAGGAGAGAGGGATACTCATAATATACCTAGAGGAGAGGAGAGAGGGATACTCATAAAATACCTAGAGGAGAGGAGAGGAGAGTGAAATACTCATAATATACCTAGAGGAGAGGAGAGAGGGATACTCATGATATACCTAAAGGAGAGGAGAGAGGGATACTCATAATATACCTAAAGGAGAGGAGAGAGGGATACTCAAGATATACCTAGAGGAGAGGAGAGAGGGATACTCATAATATACCGAGAGGAGAGAGGGATACTTATGATATACCTAGAGGAGAGGAAAGAGGGATACACATAATATACCTAGAGGAGAGGAAAGAGGGATACACATAATATACCTAGAAGAGAGGAGAGAGGGATACACATAATATACCTAGAAGAGAGGAGAAAGGGATACTCATAATATACGTAGAAGAGAGGAGAGAGGGATACACATAATACACCTAGAGGAGAGGAGAGAGGGATACACATAATATACCTAGAAGAGAGGAGAGAGGGATACACATAATATACCTAGAGGAGAGGAGAGAGGGATACTCATAATATACCTAGAGGAGAGGAGAGAGAAATACTCATAATACACCTATAGGAGAGGAGAGAGGGATACTCATAATATACCTAGAGGAGAGGAGAGAGGGATTCTCATAATATACCTAGAGGAGAGGAGAGAGGGATACTCATGATATACCTAAAGGAGAGGAGAGAGGGATACTCATAATATACCTAGAGGAGAGGAGAGAGGGATACACATGATATACCTAGAGGAGAGAGGGATACACATAATACACCTAGAGGAGAGGAGAGAGAAATACTCATAATATACCTAAAGGAGAGGAGAGAGGGATACACATGATACACCTAGAGGAGAAGAGAGAGGGATACTCATAATATACCTAGAAGAGAGGAGAGAGGGATACTCATAATATACCTAGAGGAGAGGAGAGAGGGATACACATGATATACCTAGAGGAGAGGAGAGAGGGATACACATGATATACCTATAGGAGAGGAGAGAGGGATACACATAATACACCTAGAGGAGAGGAGAGAGGGATACTCATAATATACCTAGAGGAGAGGAGAGAGTGATACTCATAATATACCTAGAAGAGAGGAGAGAGGGATACATATGATATACCTAGAATAGAGGAGAGAGGGATACACATGATATACATATGGGAGAGGAGAGAGGGATACACATGATATACCTATCAGAGAGGAGAGAGGGATACACATGATATACCTATCGGAGAGGAGAGAGGGATACTCATGATATACCTAGAATAGAAGAGAGAGGGATACACATGATATACCAAGAATAGAGGAGAGAGGGATACACATAATGTACCTATCGGAGAGGAGAGGGGTGCAAGTAGCTGGTCTTGCCTAGGGTGCAAAATAGTCTAGCTCCAGCCCTGAGTAACAATTGTATAAGCTGAGAGCAGCCAGCAACTAGTGTTATGATCTCAGTTTACACTCCACTGATGGAAGCCAGGTGTGCTGCTGAAGTGTGACTATGCCACAGTGCTCAATATTGTTCAGCAGATGGCAGGGGTATATGTCTAAACACAGGGGGTTTGAAATACTTCAAGAGGTACACAGGTGTGGGATGACTACCACACATTCTACTTCACACTACTTTCCCCAGTGTCCACAGTGGCAGGGCAATCTGGGATGCAAGTGAGGGAAGTATAGGCCCTTGAGTGTGGCAAAGCAGTAAACCTAGGGTAGCACCATAATTTCATTACCAAGCTTACACTGACATTTCCCCAGCTTTCCGTGCCAACATGTGCCCTATTATTGAATCTCAGCATGCTTGTTTGAACAGTCACATTTCCCAGAGGCAAGCATTATTTAAGCCTCACATCAGTAGCTATTTACGTCCTATCCACCTAGCTATTTAAGTTCGATCTACCTATTTTTTGTTAGTGCAAAAATAGTTAGCAATATGAAGAACAACCCGCTGTCTGTGTAGTGCCCCCTTTCCAAAGCTAATATTTACTCGGAGAAACAAGTATATTTCTTATGAAAACACCAGTGTTGGGTGGTCAGAATAAGACTTACAAGGATGGTGTTTGTCTTATGTCAGACGCCAACAGTGGTCGTCATGAAATTATCTGAGGCTCCAAACCGAACCTATAATTAATCCCAGGAGTAAGACAGGGAAACTGACTACTACTGGAGCATTAAAGCAAAACTGCAGCCATGCAGATACATACACATATAAAATTCCATTTCATGAAAAATGTTTTACTTGCTACATTTTATTTATTTACTAATGGGATTCATTATCTATAATCAATGGGTGACACTTCTTTAGAGAGAATGTATTTCTGTGTCACCTCCAGCCTGCTGATTGGACTGTGAATGAGCAGAAGGATAATGTTGGGGTCTTCCCTGTGCAATCCCTTTCTGTGGTCTACTTAAACACTTCCACCTTCTGAATTCAATTCCTGTCAATGCCATTCAATGCAGCAGAGCTTGACTGGATCAAAGTCCTGCCACTCCTACTGTCAGCCTGATTTCTGGTTCATTGTGGTAACTTCATATGAAAAAAGCCTTTCAGACAGTTCGGCTAGCAGTATGCCATACATTTAAAGCTGAATTCTGGGTATGGTTTTTATTGCATAGTTACAATGGCCAACTTGGACCAACATAAGCACGTATATTCCATACTTGTGGAATTGCTGTGGAAGAGATGCATTGCTCTAGATAGTTGCCCCTACAACAGTGATCAATGTGATCTTCTGGGTCTCATGTAGTGACTACAGCTAACTTCAAGGACCTGTGCCAACTTCACTCAGCAGTGAAAAAACTGCATTTTGTATGTATATGTAACTGGACAAAATAGGTCTCATTATATTGGCATTAAAGCCCAACTAAACTTTCACTTTAGAGGTCTTGGTCTGGGGTTCATAGTGCAGCCCCGCTTTCAAAGCTTTAACTGTGGTTTCCATGGATGGAGTGGGAGAATATGGCTCCTTCAGCCCGTGAAATAGGAATGCCTGATCAGCCTCCAGGGATTGTAAGATGGCAACTTCCAACATGGTAGAGGAGTTATTGGTGTCACGATGGAGCCACCAGTGTGTGCTGTCACCAATAGGGCAGCTGAGACATAGTTGTGACAAGCAGGCCTAATGCATCATGCTGGAGTGACCTAGATAAGGCTGTATATTTATATTATGTCAAAAAGGACTTTGGGATCTCAGCTTATGTGATATGAAAGAGATAGAGGCAGATTTCACCATGACCTCAGTTTGGTTTTCCTGTAATACAGGCAACAGATTCAAGGCAAGATATTCAGTGGCATTATGAGATATTACAGCTCCTAAGTGCGTAAATCTCTATATTCATGTAATTGGATATCTTTGGGGGCAAGTTTAGTGGCACCAGGGTAGAGTGGAAAGAGTAAGGTCTTATTCCAACTTACCCAGAGACCAGTGATGCTGAGAAACTCATCAGAGTCTGAAGCACCCCTAGTAATGAGGGCCCCTCATCAGGAGTAGATTGTCCACGTATAAAAACTACCCTCTCTTCCAATCAACCTTCATGAGTCATGGGACACATGAATAGCCTCCACAATGGGTTCCATAGCTATGACAAAAAGAGTTGGAGAGAGAGAGGGCAGCCCTGTCCAGTGCCCCAATAAAGCTGAAATGAAAAGATCGCCTCCTAGGCATATGGATGACACTGGGTGACTATACAAGGCCTGTAAACATTTAATAAATCGAAGTGGGAAACCCATCCTCCTCTACACTTACCAAAGGTATGGCCACTCCACAGTATCGGAAGCCTTTTCTATATTCAAGGAATCTATAGTTCTAGTGCCCTTGTATCGGAAGCCTTTTCTATATCCAAAGAATCTATAGTTCTAGTGCCCTTGCATCGGAAGCCTTTTCTATATCCAAGGAATCTATAGTTCTAGTGCCCTTGTTGATTTGTAGAGCATGAATATTCATGAATATTCTGCAAATCTTTATGCCAGTAGACTTATGAGGCATGAAACTCATTTGGTCTGGACCTATAAGAGTGTGGATGATCTGGCTAAGCCTGGTGTTGAGAAGTTTGGTTAAGATTTTTTGATCACAATTCAGAAGGGGCCCATAAGAGGTGCACAAGGAGGGATCTTAAGGGCTTCAATCATAGAATGAGTATCTAGTATAACATTGATTATACATTTCCTGATATACCATGTATTGCTTGCTCCTTCAATAAAGCAATCCTGTTTATTAAAAAAAACATTGACTATACAAGGACGTCAAGGTATATTATGTTTAGATCTGTTTTAACTACCCGGTAGAATATCTGGTCTCATACACAGGCCAGGTATTGGCAGAGACAGTCTACAGTGAACTTCCTCCACAGATCATTGGTTTTGTGTGCAGACTTCTTCACAATTCCATCCAAGCAGAAGTTAATCCTAACATGTCACATTCTCTGGCCAGGTGATAAGTGTCAGCCTTCCTCCTTCTGCTTGCCTTGTCATGCTGTTATAAATGATCTTTTGCCTATTAGATAACAGCTCAGCTCTGTATGCATTACACATGTAGGTACTGAGTCATTTCCTCTTTGTATTTGTGTCAGCACCATTACCTGGTGTAAACACATTCTGCTCTCTATTATTATGCGATTTGTTGCCTCACTGGAAACCAAAGATGAAGATTGTAGCTCCCCCGCAGCTGCACCTTCCCTTTCTTCTCCATTTGTATTGTATTCTTAATGTGTCTTCCTATCCAGTCTTGTTTGCTCTTCTGCTTACATCAGTCCATGCCATTAAAGTATATCTAAAACCAAAACTTTTATTTTTAGTTTTTGTACAGAGAAGGTAAGAGTTGCTGGTAAACACAGCTGAGAAGATTTCCTCTATGGGCTGTTACATTCATTCTGTGTGAATGGGGTAAATTGAATGTTCTCCTTCTATTTCCTCTGCAGGCCAAATATTATCCATGAAAAAAAATGGAGTGGTTGTGGGAAATACCACTTATGGCCGCTAGTTGGAGCTGAGGATCATACTTGTTTCGTGTGATCCTTAGCTCCATCTAGTGACCATAAATACCAGTTATGGCTGCTAGTTGGAGCTGAGGATCATACTCGTTTCATAGGATCCTTAGCTCCATCTAGTGGCCATAAATACCACTTATGGCCACTAGTTGGAGCTAAGGATCATACTCGTTTCATAGGATCCTTAGCTCCATCTAGTGACCATATATTGTATTTTCTCGAATCTCTCTAGTACCACTTCTATGCATGAAACACAATCTATGAATGGGACACAGAGCTTTCAATCATGCACCTATCCTCCATTTACAGATGCTGTAAATTCATGGAAGGCTTCTTTGAATGGAGGAGCTGAGTGGAAAGGGTGGGCATAGTTGGGATCATTGATGAAAGTCTATGACAGCTCCTTAGTTCTATTTGTAGGCAGGTCCCAAAACGTAAGGGAGAATGTCACCAGCACACAGAGGATCACCAATATGGGTCCAAAAGTTTTAATGAACGATCACAGTTACAGCAAGGTAACATTTCAGAGTCTCGCAGAACCCCTTCACCAGGCATGTGACGTCACATTCTCCCTTGCTGATTCTGCCCGGTTCCAGCCAAAGGTCGCAACAACACCCACTTATACACACAGCCATTTTTAATGCAGGAACGTGTGCGTTTGGATTGTACACTTGCATTCAGGTCCCAAAACGTGACTCGAGTCACCACCATGTCTTCTACCAGGGACCGCCTAAAGCAGGGCTCCCTCAGGACTAGCAGTGGCCAGACTTAGTCCATAGCCCTGAAGTAATTTCTCTCCCATACCTGCACTTATAGCATGTCAAAGACAAGGTGTACCCGATGCACACCCTCACCATACTCCTGGCCACTTGTCAGCACTGCTTCTTCCTGTGTTGGGCCCGACATCTTGCTCTGGTTCCAGGACAGGTTTTCACTTCCACTTCCACCACTATCCTACCTTGACTAGGTTGCAGCCAGTTGGGTCTACTGGGATTCTTCTTCTTCCAGTGTGTATCTCATGATCTGCTCTGTCTAGCATGGCTTAACGGTGTACTATCTCACTTCACATCAGCAAAGTTACAAAGGATCCATTTCAGACACATGAAGCAGCTGTAGGCTCGGTCCAACCACCTCATCCCTTTAAAACCAAACACAGTTATTCCACAGGTTCTGTGGCTGATTAAGGTGGTAATTAAATTCACTTAGTGCTTTAACTCCAATTTTTTATTTCCAAAACTGAGCTCTTAGTATTCCCCCCAGCCCGTGCCACCTCCACTGACTTCACCATAAATATCGATAACACAATCATCAGTCCATCCCCTCATGCCAGGGTACTAGGTGTACTCCTAGACTCCCATCTGTCCTTCCAGCCCCAGATCCAATCGCTGACAAACTCATCTAGACTTCACCTCCGCAACATCTCCAAGATACGACCTCGGAAACTACTAAGCAACTTATTCACTCCCTTGTTATATCTCGCCTTGACTATTGTAACTCCCTCCTCACTGGCCTACTTCATCGCAGGCTATCCCCTCTTCAGTCTATCATGAATGCTGCTGCCAGACCCATCCACTTTACTAACCATTCTGTATCTGCCACCCCTCTCTGCCAATCCCTCCACTGGCTTCCCATTGCCCAAGGGATAAAATTCAAAACACTAACAATGACATATAAAGCCGTCCACAACACTGCCCCAAATTACATAACCGATCTTGTCTCTAAATATCACCCAAACAGTACTCTCCTCTCCTCGCAAGACCTCTTACTCTCTAGTTACCTTATCTCCTCCTCCCATGCTCCTCTCCAGGACTTCTACAGGGCGACCCCCATCCTCTGGAACTCCCTACCCCAATCTATCAGACTATCGCCTACTCTACTTACTTTTAGGCGATCACTGAAAACCTATCTCTTCAGGGAAGCCTATCCCACCCTCTGCTAATACTGGAATCCTCTACTCTTCCGACCACTCCATCCTCCACAAGTATTACCTATTGTAATTTTTTTAATTTTGGCTGCACTTAGGCATTAACCCTTTAATGACGTATGGACCTGACAGTTGGGGGTTTTACACACAATCCTGTGGTTGCAATCACCGGAATTGTGTCTAAAACTGACAGGCAGACTCCTGCCTGTCAGGTGAAAGCAGGCGCTGCCACCTGATTGCTTCCACAGCCCCTGGTAACATGCCCCACCCCCCATGTGCAGGCTACCGCCATTTATTCTCCCATGTACTGCATGTTGAAATATTTTTATTATCTATTACAAAATATATGAAAAATATTTTTATAAATATATTTTTTAAAAATATATTCTTCAGATTTTTTTTAACATATAAAAAAGTCATTTTAACATATACATATATTTGTAAATGCATTACAAAAATGTAGATTTGTATTTTTAAAGACATACAGTATATTTGAAATGTATTTTTAAAAATATTTTCATATATTTTGTAATAAATACGCATTTCAACATGCAGTATATATATGGTGACAGTATGTTAAAAAAATAAAACAAAAACAAAACATAAATAATAATAGTATAAAAAAAAATGTAAAAAAACATTTTTTAAAAATTATAATTTTTGGTTATAAACTAATTTGTTTTGTTTTTTACTAAAAACATAGCTCAATACATTTTGGCCAAGATTTATGAATAAAGATTATTTATTTGCAAAATTTTATAAGAAAAACACTTTTCTTTCAAAATGTTTGGACTTTTTCATTTATATAGCAAAAAAAAAAATAAAAATCCCAGTGATGAATAAATACCACCAAAATAAAGTTTTATCTGTTTAAAAAAAATCTAAAAAATGCATATGGGTACAGTGTTGCATGACCGCGCAATTGTCATTCAGAGTGTGATAGCGCTGAAAATTGGCCTGGACTGGAAGGGGGTGAAAGTGTCCAGACTTGAAGTGGTTAAAAAACGCTCAGAAATCGTGGCAAAAGCGCGGTAAAATCGCCAATGCAATATTGTTGTGTTTTTGCGACGGATCAGTGTGTAAGTACTGTAACTGTTTCGCTTTAATTAGCAGAGCATGTGTTTCTGTGACACTTTTGCATCCAGACCATGAATAACTTTTGGGTTGGGAAAGAAAACTTTACAAAACGAAAACAAAATCCCGAGACATTTGGCTCCGATTTCTCTTCCTCCTTTGCCCAAATAAACGTTTAATAACTCATTCAGACTTATTGTGCGTCTGTCAATTTCTAGCGGGAAGGACCGAGGGAAATAGTGTTGGGGGCCCGGTTGCTTGTAATATATAAGAAGCACGGCCCTTGTAAAAGTTATTTCTCAATGTTTGCAATAAAACCCATCGTAAATGTTGGGGAAAGTGTCTGGACAGGATCAGAACATTTTGCATCTTTTTTATTTTAGCAGCTTGCGGAACTATCAGATAATTACCAGGGCCGTCTATTCCATATGGATTGTATTGCACTAGATTTTAATTACATCATTCATTATTAAATGGAAAATCACAGTTTCTGGAAACCAGTGGGGAGTGGATATACGTCCTCTACCTGGAAGGACGCAGTGTTCTGGTCTTGAGCAGGAAGGGGGAGCGGTGCCGTTAAAGCATATCTAAACCCACAATCAAAAAATGTTTTATATTGCAGCTTACCAGTCTATAGGCGTGCCGGCTCTTACCGGTCTATAGGCGTGCCGGCTCTTACCGGTCTATAGGCGTGCCGGATCTTACCAGTCTATAGGAGTGCCGGCTCTTATCAGTCTATACGCGTGTTGGCTCTTACCATTCTATAGGCATGCTGGCTCTTACCAGTCTATAGGCGTGCTGGCTCTTACCAGTCTATAAGTGTGCTGGCTCTTACCAGTCTATAGGTGTGCGGGCTCTTACCAGTCTATAGGCGTGCTGGCTCTTACCAGGCTATAAGCGTGCTGGCTCTTACCAGTCTATAGGTGTGTTGGCTCTTACCATTCTATAGGCATGCTGGCTCTTACCAGTCTATAGGAGTGCTGGCTCTTACCAGTCTATAGGTGTGTTGGCGCTTACCATTCTATAGGTGTGTTGGCTCTTACCATTCTATAGGTGTGTTGGCTCTTACCATTCTATAGGTGTGTTGGCTCTTACCATTCTATAGGTGTGCTGGCTCTTACCAGTCTATAGGTGTGCCGGCTCTTACCAGTCTATAGGCGTGCTGGCTCTTACCAGGCTATAAGCGTGCTGGCTCTTACCAGTCTATAGGTGTGTTGGCTCTTACCATTCTATAGGCATGCTGGCTCTTACCAGTCTATAGGAGTGCTGGCTCTTACCAGTCTATAGGTGTGTTGGCGCTTACCATTCTATAGGTGTGTTGGCTCTTACCATTCTATAAGTGTGCCAGCTCTTACCAGTCTATAGGCGTGCCGGCTCTTACCAGTCTATAGGCGTGCCGGCTCTTACCAGTCTATAGGTGTGCCGGCTCTTACCAGTCTATAGGTGTGTTGGCTCATACCAGTCTATAAGTGTGCCGGCTCTTACCAGTCTATAGGTGTGCCGGCTCTTACCAGTCTATAGGCGTGCCGGCTCTTACCAGTCTATACGCGTGTTGGCTCATACCAGTCTATAAGTGTGCTGGCTCTTACCAGTCTATAGGTGTGCCGGCTCTTACCAGTCTATAGGCGTGCCGGCTCTTACCAGTCTATAGGCGTGCCGGCTCTTACCAGTCTATAGGCGTGCCGGCTCTTACCAGTCTATAGGCGTGCCGGCTCTTACCAGTCTATAAGTGTTCTGGCTCTTACCAGTCTATAGTTGTGTTGGCTCTTACCAGTCTATAGGTGTGCTGGCTCTTACCAGTCTATAGGCGTGCCGGCTCTTACCAGTCTATAAGTGTTCTGGCTCTTACCAGTCTATAGTTGTGTTGGCTCTTACCAGTCTATAGGTGTGTTGGCTCTTACCAGTCTATAGTTGTGTTGGCTCTTACCAGTCTATAGGTGTGCTGGCTCTTACCAGTCTATAGGCGTGCCGGCTCTTACCAGTCTATAGGCGTGCCGGCTCTTACCAGTCTATAGGCGTGCCGGCTCTTACCAGTCTATAAGTGTTCTGGCTCTTACCAGTCTATAGTTGTGTTGGCTCTTACCAGTCTATAGGTGTGTTGGCTCTTACCAGTCTATAGTTGTGTTGGCTCTTACCAGTCTATAGGTGTGCTGGCTCTTACCAGTCTATAGGTGTGCTGGCTCTTACCAGTCTATAGGCGTGCCGGCTCTTACCAGTCTATAGGCGTGCTGGCTCTTACCAGTCTATAAGTGTTCTGGCTCTTACCAGTCTATAGTTGTGTTGGCTCTTACCAGTCTATAGGTGTGTTGGCTCTTACCAGTCTATAGTTGTGTTGGCTCTTACCAGTCTATAGGTGTGTTGGCTCTTACCAGTCTATAGGCGTGCCGGCTCTTACCAGTCTATAGGCGTGCCGGCTCTTACCAGTCTATAGGCGTGCCGGCTCTTACCAGTCTATAAGTGTTCTGGCTCTTACCAGTCTATAGTTGTGTTGGCTCTTACCAGTCTATAGGTGTGTTGGCTCTTACCAGTCTATAGTTGTGTTGGCTCTTACCAGTCTATAGGTGTGCTGGCTCTTACCAGTCTATAGGTGTGCTGGCTCTTACCAGTCTATAGGCGTGCCGGCTCTTACCAGTCTATAGGCGTGCTGGCTCTTACCAGTCTATAAGTGTTCTGGCTCTTACCAGTCTATAGTTGTGTTGGCTCTTACCAGTCTATAGGTGTGTTGGCTCTTACCAGTCTATAGTTGTGTTGGCTCTTACCAGTCTATAGGTGTGTTGGCTCTTACCAGTCTATAGACGTGCTGGCTCTTATCAGTCTATAGGCGTGCTGGCTCTTACCAGTCTATAGGCGTGCTGGCTCTTACCAGTCTATAGGCGTGCTGGCTCTTACCAGTCTATAGGTGTGCTGGCTGCATTTGTTTTCTTCAATCCAAGAATATTTTAAAGCAGAACTCCGGTTGAAATCTTTATTTTCCCATGCAGTGGGGCTGTGCATGGGTTAAATGCTCATTTTGGCTCAGGTAAAAGCTGTACTTACCCATGCCTACAATCCTCCGGAAAACCACACTCCCCCACATCCAGCGGTGGACTGTTCCTGCTGTCCTCACGTCAGGAGCTGGTCTATGGGCATGATGCGTCAGAAATAGCCCATTCATGAGACCACTAGCGTGCGGGGGGGGGGGCAGGCAGGGGCGGCAGGGGCCAGTCTTGTGCTCAGAGGATCAGCGGATTAGGTAAGTATATCTTTGCTTTCTGAGCACCTAGACAGAAACAAGCATTTAACCCATATGCGGCCTCACAGAACTTGGCTTTTTTCCGTGGGGCCGCATATTTGCATATATGTCTTTCTGCTGGGGGCGTGCCACACAGCATGCTCCCTGCACAGAGACCGCGGTGTCACTGAGAGCCCTGGGTCCCGTTCCAATTATCGGGACCCGGGACTCCAGATTCCGGGTCACATGATCGCTTTGATAGCCTCTGATTGGCTATCACAGTTGTCAGTCACTGTACAGCCTGGCCGCCTTATGTTTTTTTTTCTCTCTCTATGAATGGAGGAGAGAGATACATTGTATCTCTCTAACTCCTGGCATAGAGGGAAAACATTTTTTTGTAAAAAATAAAATAAAATAAATATTAAAAAATAAAATAAAAAAATAAAGGAAAAATAGCTACTGTAGATCAAGGTTTGATCTAGTTCAGTGCCAGGGTAAGTGTTTGGGTTAAGGTCAGGGTCAAAGGTCAGGGTTTAAAAAAAATTGGTATCAGTGTCAGTTAGTGTCAGTGTGTTTTATTTAAATAAAACAAAAAACAAAATGCGCACTATTGTTTCTGGGCTGTACTACGGGTACAAACAGCAAATAACATACACATATATGGTATCGCTGCGATCGTCAGGAGCTGAAGAATTTATTTTGGGTTATTCTTTGATGGTAGGTTATGGTAGTAACAAGAAACACACAGCTAAATTTAAAAAAAATATTTTTTTTTACTATTTTGGGCAAGTTTTTCTTTGATAATAAAAAAAAATCAAGAGATATCCATTACCATTTACCACCAACTGAAAGACCAATTTGTCCTGAAAAAACAAGATATAATTCACCTGGATGTACAAAGTAGTTGTGATGATATGTACGGTTTTACTAACACATGTCAACGTTGCAAAATTGTGCTTGGGCATTAAGATTTGTTTTACCCTTAGGCGTGAAGGGATTAAGCAAGCACAGAAAATACCCGTTGATCCTGCCAGAGATGCAGTGTCCTTCTTACTGTCTGTATACCTCCCAACTTTCTGAGCCGGGAACGAGGGACACTTATTAGCAAAATATGTAGGCATAGGACACACCCCCTGCCACGCCCCCTTAGAGGAGTATTATACAAAAAAAATGATTAGTTAACATTTCGGGCAATCAAAGGGTTGCGTTCTGTGTTGTGTTTTACATAGTGTTCTGTGTGTGTTTTACTATGTAAACATGCTGCTTTGTATTGCTCTGCATAGCAGAGCAATACAAAGCAGCATGTCGGTGCTGGCAGGGGAGAGATCTGCATTGTTTACACAGAAGACTCTCCCCTGTCAGCTCTGCTGATGATCACCAGGTCCTGGCAGAGAAACATCAGCCGGGACCCGGTGATTAACATGCTGAGGAGCCAATAGCACCACGGGTAGGGAGCGCGTGCACATGCGCTCCTTACCTGAAAGTGCGAATCATGTATATATGGGCAGCACAATGGCTAAATGGTTAGCCCTTCCACCTGGCAGTGCTAGGGTCGTTGGTTCAAATCCCAGCCACGGCACCACCTGTCTGGAGTTTGCATGTTTTCCCTGTGCCTGCGTGGATTTTATCCGGGTACTCCGGTTTCCTCCCACACTCCAAAGACATGCTGGTAGGTTAATTGGGGTATTAACTGAAAAAGAAGCTAAATATTTACTGATTAAACATCCGAAAATACCTACTATATACTATTTACCAAAAATACACAAAAATAAGGAGAACCCACCGGGGAGACCCATTGTGAGTGGGATAAATTCGTTATTTTCAAGAGTTGGTGAATATGTCGATACTTTTCTGAAAAGCATTGTTATGACAAATAGGGCTTTTCTGAGAGATAGTGGACATCTTATTAACATTCTGAAAGAATTGCATAATGTTGATAATTGTATGTTGGTTACTATAGATGTAGAATCTTTATATACTAATATCGATCAAAATGATGGAATTAATGCGGTAAAATGGGCCCTTAAACATAAATCACTCCTAAAAAGATCGCAGAGGAAATTTGTTGTTGAATTACTTGAGTTTGCGATGAATAATAATTTCTTTTGGTACAACAACACTTTTTTTCAGCAATGCAAGGGTGTTGCCATGGGAGCTAAGTATGCTCCCAGTGTGGCAAATCTGGTAATGGATAAATGGGAGGAAGAAAGTATTTTCAATAAATGGCCAGAGATGGCGCTATACAAGAGGTATATTGATGACATTATAATGGTATGGGATGGATCCAGAGAAAAGCTCGATTCCTTTATGGAATATATTAATATGAACCGTTATGGATTAAGATTCACTGTTATTAGTGATTTTGAGCAAATTAATTTTTTGGATCTGGTCCTATATAAAGATAATGGCCAAATTTGTACCAAAACTTACTTCAAAGAAGTGGATAAAAACAGCTATATACCTATTTCTAGTGGACATCATCCAAATTGGTTATATAGCACTCCAAAAAGTCAGTTTACTAGATTAAAAAGAAATTGTAGCGCTAATAAAGATTTCTTCGATCAATCTGAGGTGTTAATTGAAAGATTTATAGAGAAAGGGTATGATAAGACCTTTTTGATTAAAGAGAGAAATTCGATTAGTATTAAAGATAGGGAGACGCTTCTTGGAAATAGAAAGGCTCAATTGGGATTTGAAAATAATGTGCCCTTTATCACCAACTATAATATGCAATATAAAAATATTGAACGAATTTTTAGGAAATATTGGCCCATTCTGTTAAAAGATGATATACTAAATAAATTCCTATCTAAAACTCCTAAATTCATTTATAAGAAAAATAAGTCTCTTAGGATGAAATTGGCTCACAATGTCATCGAACCCCCAAAAAAGTTCGATCTGTTTCCAAATTTAAAGGGTTTTTTTCCTTGTAGGAAGTGTAAAGTTTGTAGGACTGTAAAAATTGGTAATAATAAAAAAAGAAAGTCATTCTGCTCTTCATTTTCCAAAAAAGAATATAATATTAAATCCCTGATTACATGCAATTCTACACATGTGATTTATGTTTTAGAATGTCCATGTCATTTGAGATATATTGGGAGAACTGGGAGATGTTTAAAAACAAGAATAGGCGAACATATAAGAAACATAGTAAAAGGATTTGATAAACATAGTGTATCCAAACATTTTAAATTGGTACATAATTGTGATCCGAGCTTACTTACCTTTTATGGGATTGAGATGGTAAAACCCCATTGGAGGGGCTCGGATTTGGTTAATGAGATTTCAAAAAAAGAGACGTTTTGGATTTATGAACTAAATTCCTTGCAACCATTTGGGCTGAATGTCGATATAGATTTGAATTGTTTTCTCACAAATTTTTAAATTTTTAATTTAAATTTTATGTTATTTTAAGTATATTTTCATATAGGCAATTGTTTAAGGATGATATATGGGAGACTGTATGCTTTTTGTACAGTTTCTGTATTATTTTTGTATTATTACTAGAGTTCCCCTTTATTTTTGCTTAATGTGTTACTGGCCCTTTAAGTTCCCTTTTTTGAAACATAGTCTTAGAGGGTACTGGCCCGTTAATGTATTTATTTATTTAATTTATTTATCATTATTGTTTCATTTAAATTTCCTTTAATTTTATTTTTGTTTCCTTGTTTTAAAGTTTTTTGCTTGTGATGGCAAATATATTGGATATATTGTATACCCTGTGTGGACTCCTGTCATCTATGGGACGGCTTGTTTTGCTTGATTCCCCATTGATGTCAGCTGTTCGTTTCCTGTGAGTGATTATTTAATGGAGTTGAGACGTCTCACATCCATCCGCTCCGTGAGGACGTCGATGACGAAACGCGTAGGGCGGAGCTTGATTGATGTGACGTCATTACGTTTTGGCTGCCAGCTATTGCGCATGTGCTGAGTAGCCAGGCCTGTTTATGTGATTGCTGTTATGCTGTTGATGCTGGTGTCGGCTGGGACACCTCTTGAGTAAGTGCAATGAGTACCTAATAAAGTAATTGGTTTTTATAATATTGCACCATGAAGTCTTTCTGTTTCTCTCGAGTGCTTGGCAATTCCCCCCATGGATACGATTGAAGGTGGTCTTTTATCTATTGGAGAAGTGGATTTCCGATTAATTACAAAGTTTTTCGTCCTGTTATTTCGATCGATGAGGATCGTTGTGTTGCAGAGTTTCCGTTTCTGAAGATATATTTATGGATGATCTACCATTATATTAAGGTTTTTTTTGGTGGAACTTTTTATTTTTATATTTAGACACTTTTTTTGCACAAAAGTTTTTTTGCACTTAAAAGTTTTTTACACATATTTTTTTGTGGTATTGGTATATATATTTTTTCTGGACTTATGATTTGATGATTTCATTCTATATATTTATATATTTATATACATTCACTAGCGCAAATTATTTATTAATTGGATCCTATCTAAATTGGTCCTAATATGTGTATGTATGAATGTAAGTTAAGGACCTTAGACTGTACGCCCCTTGAGGGTTAGGGACTGATGTGAATGTACAATATACATGTAAAGCGCTGCGTAAATTGACAGCAGTATATAAGTACCTGAAATAAATATGTATGATTTTGCACATCCCTGCCGCCCTGTAGCAGTACTTCTGCTCTAGGGTGGTCGGGAAGCGGTTAACCCCTTCCTGCCCGGTGTCATTAGTACAGTGTCAGTGCTTTTTATTAGCACTGATCAAGGTATTGGTGTCACTGGGGATGTCAGTGGCAGTTAGTTAGTTCTCACCCAGTGTCAGAATGCCCGCCGCAGTCCCGCAATAAGTCGCTGATCGCCGCCTTTACTAGTTAAAAATAAATAAATAAAAATTCCAGTATATATACCGCCATTTGTAAATAGTATAACTTTCACGTAAACAAATTAATTTATACATATTGGGATTTTTTTTAACAAAGACATGTAGCAGAATACATTTTGACCTAAATTTATGAAGAAATCGTATTTTTAAATTTTTTTTTACTGGACATGTTTTATAGCAAAAAGTCACAAATATTTTTTTTTCAAAATCTTTTTTTGTTTATAGCGCAAAAAATAAAAACCGCAGAGGTGATCAAATACCACCGAAAGAAAGCTCTATTTGTGGGGGGAAAAAAATTACATAAATTTCATTTGGGTGCTGAAGGGAAATGTATGTCTTTTAGGTCTGTCATTTTGTTTTCCCCAACTCCATTTTATATATTGTACTAACATGTTGATTAATTGTTTTGTATTATACCCAGAATGAGTTAATGAAAATATGCTGTCAGTTATGTGTTACAGAATTATACTCACAGTATTCTTCTAGCTTAGCCTTGGTAGAGATGGAGATAGTATCCAATTATTTCTTTGTATTAACAGCACCTGTTTCTGTTATGATATAATTAAAAGTCAAATACTTCTGTCCCATGGGAAAATAATTGTTGGATACTTGTAACTGATTTCAAGGCCTGAGAAAGTCATGTTCACAGCCTTGACAAGTATCTAGCGAGATTCTATTGTATGTAGTAGATAAGTGTTTTAAAACAATTTAGAAACTCTACTTCTCATCACTTTTTGACGTCAATGTTGTCTTTTTCTATTCAGCCAATCAATTACTGACAACTCAGCTTTTTGATACTCTGTGCCCCCACCTTTCTTTTTTTCTGTTATATTAATTTCCTTCCCGATAATAAACTTGAGAGATTGATTTTACCTATCACTGTGTGTATGTGTATGTCTGTTGTCTTTCTCTTCTGAGATGAAGTCAATCTCCCCGACGCGTCCGTACCTGAAACCGACTATAAAGACTGATAGCCAGGGGCTATCGACAACCTTTCAATTGGAGGTCCCACCGAGATCGAGAGGTCAACCCGTTTGCGGTCACCCGGTAAGATAAACAAAATCTGTCTGTCTGTCCGGCTGTCCGTGGGCTCTGACTAAACTCTCGATCTCTGAATTGTGACAGGAGTATTCCGGGAATACTTCATTGAGTCACCGGGAGACTCAGATAAGGAAAGGTGATTTATGTAGACGGGGTCTACATTTTAAATACCTAGACAGGGTCTAGGTACATTACATTTTAAATATCTAGACGGGGTCTAGGTATAAATTACAGAGTCTTAACTAGTCTGTTGAGGGTAACCAACTTTCTTTTCTTTGCTTCTATCATCAAATGCATAGAGTATAAGATAATTTGTTTATGCAAATAAGTGAACCCGGTTGGTAAGTGAACGGGTCGAAGTTATTGAAATAGAGTCAATATTTAAGTTCTTATTGTCTATCTTTTGTTGAGAGTGATAAGTGGTTATGTGTCACTAGACCCGTTGCGTACTGTCAGCTCCGTACTGTCAGAATATATCCCTCCTTCTCCAAAGAGGACGTGAATTTTTCCTTGCAGCTATTGCAGCACAGCAGCAAATCCAACCCACAGCCTCATCCCCTGTCCCAGTCCAGGACACGGTGGAAGACCAACCAGAACCCCCACCCAAGGAATTCCTGATTCCACACAGGATGAGGGAACTTTTTTTTTTTAGTGAAGGATTAAAAGAGATATCAGGGTCCCTATTAGTAGACTTGGCAAATAAAGCAGGAATAGATAAAATTTTCAGTCCCGGACAGGCAGGTAGAACCAGATACAAAGTGGCAACACAGATCAAGGGATATTCATTTCTCACTGTAGGAGACATGTTAATAATTAAATGTTTAGAAATAGAGGACATTGACTGTGTTATAAAACATTGTTCTGTTGGTGTTTGACATTCCGTCTTTTTTACAGCCATACCGTCTGATGCTGAATGTTTTTCAGTAATTAATTTAGCAAATGCATTTTTTAGCGTCCTTGTTGATGCAGAGACACAGCCCATTTTTGTTTTCTGTTTAATGCCTCAGGGTTTTTTGTAGATTTTTCTGTAGTCTACACAACTGTTCTCCAGGGCACTCTGAGGGGGTGGACACCGGACTATGGGTCAGTCCTGCTGCAGTACGCGGATATCATCTGCCTCTGCAGTCTCACTAAGGGGGCCGGCCTGAGGGATGGGGAGAGTTTGTTGAAATGTCTTTTTGAAGGTGGACACAAAGTGTCAAAGAAAAAACTACAATGGTGTAAAATAAGTGTTGAATATCTGGGTTTTGTGTTTACAAAAGGAGGAAAGGAAAGTCAGTCCAAAGAGAGCTGTGGCTCTCCTGAAACTTGCCCGCCCACAAACCAAGAAAGACATGCTCTCCTTTCTTGGAGCCATTGGTTACTGCCGCCAGTGGATACCTGACTGTTCCTATTATGATAAGTCACAACCCAGAGAAAATGTCAGAAATTGTTAAGTGGTCAGATGACATGGTTGATGCATATGTGTATTTGAAAAATGCAATGGTAACTGCCCCAGGCCTTAGCCTTCCTGACTATGTAAAAAGGTTTCATGTGTATGCAAGGGACAATTGTAAGACCATGGCTGGTGTACTCGCCCAAGAGCATGGAGGCAGACTTCGCCCTGTAGCTTTTTTTCTCAAAAATGGTGCCAGTTCAGGTCCAAGGCATGCCTACAGGTCTCAAAGTGTTGGCATTTTACGTTATGACTGTGGAAATGTCTATGTCATTCACCTTAGGACACCCTATGATATTGCACACTACACATAATGTAGCTATTTTACTAAGAAATATACACACTCAGCACATGTCCTCCCAACAACTCAGCGGATATGAGGTTATCTTGATGAGCAACCCCATGTTGCATATCAAGTATAGCGCAAACAACTCAGGTCCAGCAATGATCCTAAACGCATTGTTGGGTCTCAAATTGTCAAACGATCTGGGATTCGAGGCTCATGACTGTCTCAAATCCATTGAGGCTAATATTTCACCCAGACTAGATTTATCAAAGATTCCAATCCTAAATGCTGATGTTGTTTTCATAGATGGCTCCTGCACTAGGCCAAATGACAAATCTTTTTTTCAATCAGCCCAGGCTGCTGAATTGATTGTTTTCACTAGAGCATGTGAACTGTACAAAGACCAGTCTGTCACTATTTACACGGATTCTAATATGCCTATGGAACAGTGTATGACCATGGTGTATTATGGTTTCTCAAAGGCTACATAGGAGCTGATGGGAAAAAGATTGCCCATTCCCAACTATTAGCCAATTTGCTCAAGGCTCTCACACTTCCCAAGGAACTTGCTGTCATACACTGCAGAGCACATACCAAAGGGGACAATGATAAAACAAAAGGTAACGCTCTAGCAGATTATGAAGCAAAAAAGGTAGTTCAACAACAATTTGCTTTACTGCAGATGCCCATTTTATGCCCCATCCTCCCAGATGATTTTCAATTGATCACAATTTTTTAGCAGTCAGCTTCCACAAAGGAGCTCGAAGACTGGTGCTACCCTATTTTACAGAAGAATCCAAAGACTGGATTAATCTGCAAAGAGGGGAAACCATGCATCCCACGGTGTAGCGCCCTGATATACATTGCACAATACCATGGGATAGGACATATAGGATGGAAGGCAACCCTAAAACAACTCCAAAAAGATTTTTATATCACAGGAATGGCGGAGTTAGTACAAGATTATGTAAAAAGATGCATCACATGTATCAGGAGTAACCCAAACAACCCAAATAAAGCCATGCATCAACACCTGCCTTACCCCACAACACTTTTTACACATCTTCAAATTGATTTTACACACATACCCCAACAAAAGGGAAGACAACAACCAGCTTGTGTGGTCACAAATGTGTTTCCCGATGGCAAGAAATGTATCCCACAAAAAGAGAACGATGTTATCCGCAAGTTTCCGTTTTTTTTACAGGAAAATACCCACCCGTTCCAGGCCAGAGATCGTATTGTGGTGAAACAGCTGACGAGAAACAGCAGGATTTTGCCTATGGACCAGAAGCTACGGTTGTAGCAGTAACCAGAACAGCAGTCCTCACTGAACATAGTTCTACCTGGATCCATGCTTCCAGAGCGAAGCTGGTTGAGAAAGGACCAGGACCAGACCCAAGGGAAATAGGAAAGGAGGTACTAACGGGGGCAGAAAGCCCTGACCTCGAACAGGACAATCAAGGAAAAAGGGTACTAACGGGGGTAGAAAACCCTGACCCTGAAGAAGATGAACTGCTTCCCCAATTTTGGACCATGGTTCTGCCACTTTCTCCTGATCATACTGATTTTGTTGGCATCTTGCCATGGTGAAATGGTGATAATACAGGACTCAAGCTACACCATATTGTGGTATAATTCATCAAATACTGAGGTTGTCACCTTTATTATTGATTACTGCCAAAGTGTACAATGTCCCCATAACTCCCACTTATTCTGGTTGTGTAATATGTATCATACTGCACATGATGTTAGCTATGTATATATAGATGCCATAGGGGTACCAAGAGGGGTTCCAGACAAGTTCAAGGCCAAAAACCAAGCAGCAGCTGGATTTGAGTCTATATTTCTTATTGTCACCGTAAACAAGAACATTGATGGATAAATTATATTTATTGCAATCAACAAAGATTTGTTAATTATACTAGGGATGCCCTAAAGGGAACTGCTGAACAATTAGAAGCCATTCCACAGATGACATTCCAGAATAGGATAGCTCTAGATATGATCCTAGCTGAGAAGAGTGGTACATGTAAAATACATAGACACGGTAGACATTTGTTGCACTTACATTCTAGACAACACAGGCCCAAATGGCAAAGTCACATTAGCCATAAAGAAACTTGAAGACTTGTCTATAGAGTTTAAGAAGAATTCCAGCTTAGACAACTCTTGGGATTAGTATTTTGAGTGGTTCACTAGCTGGAAACAGACACTAGTACAGCTTGCTATTATTATCCTGATTATATTGATTACCATAGGTTTTGTGGTTTGCTGTATTCTCCCGTGCATTAAGAAGCTTATGAACAAAGGAATAGGTATGACTATGTATGAAGAAGTGATCCAAGAACAAACTGCCCCACTGAACCCAAAACCTAAAGAGTACCACAGTTATCTAGCCAAATATAAAAAGAAGCAGAAATAAAAATCATATATGTAAATAATGATTTTAAGAGGGGATTGAAGGGAAATGTATGTCTTTTAGGTCTGTCATTTTGTTTTCCCCAACTCCATTTTATATATTGTACTAACATGTTGATTAATTGTTTTGTATTATACCCAGAATGAGTTAATGAAAATATGCTGTCAGTTATGTGTTACAGAATTATACTCACAGTATTCTTCTAGCTTAGCCTTGGTAGAGATGGAGATAGTATCCAATTATTTCTTTGTATTAACAGCACCTGTTTCTGTTATGATATAATTAAAAGTCAAATACTTCTGTCCCATGGGAAAATAATTGTTGGATACTTGTAACTGATTTCAAGGCCTGAGAAAGTCATGTTCACAGCCTTGACAAGTATCTAGCGAGATTCTATTGTATGTAGTAGATAAGTGTTTTAAAACAATTTAGAAACTCTACTTCTCATCACTTTTTGACGTCAATGTTGTCTTTTTGTATTCAGCCAATCAATTACTGACAACTCAGCTTTTTGATACTCTGTGCCCCCACCTTTCTTTTTTTCTGTTATATTAATTTCCTTCCCGATAATAAACTTGAGAGATTGATTTTACCTATCACTGTGTGTATGTGTATGTCTGTTGTCTTTCTCTTCTGAGATGAAGTCAATCTCCCCGACGCGTCCGTACCTGAAACCGACTATAAAGACTGATAGCCAGGGGCTATCGACAACCTTTCAGGTGCAGCATTGCATGACCGCGCAATTGTCAGTTAAAGTAACGCAGCGCTGTACTGCAGAAAATGGCCTGGTCAGGAAGGGGAGTGAATCCTCTGGAGGGCGAGTGGTTAAACCCACAATTGCTTTGTTTTTTTTTACGTTTTTAAGTTTACAAATGCAGCAATTTAGAAATTGGATGAAAGGTTTAACACCCGGAAGAACTTTTTAAAAGATAAAAAGTGCATTTTATATACAACTGTGTAGTTCAGACCAAAATGAAGGACAAATGAGGAGGAAAGAGGGACAGAGGGACTTTGTTCCAATTCAGGGACAGTCCCTTGAAATCAGAGACAGTTGGTAGCGATGCTTCCTGTGATCTAGAAGAATATAATAATCATAATAATATCTTCCTTTTGAAACCTTCCAGGCCCATCAATCCACTAGGTAATGAAGAACTGGATAATGCCATCTCTAGGAGTTTCATGGCCAGGCTTCGAGAGGTATGGAAATAGCCTACACCTATAGTAAGGGCATTATCCAACCTTAGGCAATACTACACAGTTTGTTTTTATCTACAGACTGCCCCATTACCTGCATAGGCAGTTTTGGTGCTAAAAGGGAATTAACCATTTGCCTGGAGCATAGACAAAGGGGGAGATTTGCTAAAACTGGTTTGCTCGGAATCTGGTGCAGCTGTTCACGGCAGCCAATCAGCTTCCAACTTCAGCTTGCTCGATTAAGCTTTGACAATAAAACCTGGAAGTTGATTGGTTTCTATGCAGAGCTGCACCAGATTTTGCACCATGCAGTTTAGTAAATAACTTTACTACTGCACAGCAGAGCAATACAAAGCAGCATGTCGGTGCTGGCAGGGGAGAGATCTGCATTGTTTACACACAGGTCTCTCCCCTGTCAGCCCTGCTGATGATCACCAAGTCCTGGCAGAGAAACATCATCCGGAACCCGGTGATTAACATGCTGAGGAGCCAATAGTGCCATGGGTAGGGAGTGCACGCGCATTCTCCGCCTACCGAGAAGTGCAAATCATGTATATATGTGTGATTTTGCACATCCCTGCCACCCTGTAGCAGTACTTCTGCTCTAGGGCAGTCGGGAAGCGGTTAACCCCTTCCTGTCCAGTGTCATTAGCACACTGTCAGTGCTTTTTAATTAGTGTCACTGGGGTATATCAGTGGCAGTTAGTTAGTTCTCACCCAGTGTCAGAATGCCCGCCGCAGTCCTGCAGTCCTGCAATAAGTCGCTGAGTGCCGCCATTATTAGTAAACAAATTCTCCATATTGTGTAAAATGGATGTTTGATCCTGTCTTCTTTGATCCTCCCCTTATTTTACTGTCCCCAGTCCCTATGCCATAGTTGTAGCAGCAGTAACAAGTCTGAACATGCTCACTTTGGTGTGTATTGCTAGAGAGGTCTTTTTTTTTTTTGGGGAGGGTGTATGTAGTTGGCACAGGGCCAATCAGCACTGTTCAGACAGAGGGTCAGGGGTTATGCAGCCTCATAGGATGGTCAGAGGAGAATTAAAACCCTCCTTCAAGATTAACCAGTGCTCTGCTGGACACTGATAGAAGTCACAAGACTGCTCTAACTGCTGATGAGAAAAGGCATTTAGCAGTTTGTATTTACTAAAATAATTGCATTTCCATGTTCTGTGTACTGTGGGAGAGCAGATATAGTGAATGCAGGGTCCAGGGTGACCGGATATAGTGAATGCAGGGTCCGGGGAGACCGAATATAGTGAATGCAGGGTCCGGGGAGACCAGATATAGTGAATGCAGGGTCCGGGGAGACCGGATATAGTGAATGCAGGGTCCGGGGAGACCAGATATAGTAAATGCAGGGTCCAAGGAGACCAGATATAGTGAATGCAGGGTCCAAGGAGACCAGATATAGTGAATGCAGGGTCCGGGGAGACCAGATATAGTGAATGCAGGGTCCGGGGAGACCAGATATAGTGAATGCAGGGTCCAAGGAGACCAGATATAGTGACTGCAAGGTCCGGGGAGACCAGATATAGTGACTGCAGGGTCCTGGGTTTAGGAACACTTTAAGTACCTTCATATTATATTTCTTTTAGTTTAGGGGGTTAAGCCTAAAACCTGGAATTTTAGCTATGAATACACTTTGTGCCGTGTTGGTCCTGGCGTTTAGTCGCGGCTTGAACGTCAGTCTACAGAGGAAGTGAACCTCTCGAGAACTTTGCAATTCAGCACATTGCTCCGCCATGCCAGCTACATCTTAGTACCTGATGTGCGTGTAGTGCAAGGAATGTCAGGATTGTTGATTTTGGTTTCTTTTCCTGCACTGTAACATTGCAAAACCCATTGGGGAGCCTACATGGATATAAAACATTAACATTCAACTCCACTCCAAAAAAAAAAAAAACTATCATCCAAGTTAACTATATTTGTTACATGGATTTCCACAAACTCTGTTCCAGATCTTATAACCTGAACTTACTGAAAATTGGATGGCCGCAGAATCAAAAAATGTAAATCTCTGGTTCTGATTTTACTATAAATACACGACACAGTTGTGCATGAAATATTGCACTAGAGATCTGCACGATGGAAAAACGAGTTTTGTTTTGGATTTATTTGTTAAGTTAATCATTTTGTGTTGTCATATTTATTACTTTAGACTGATTTGTTTTCAGAATTCATTTCATATAGTCATTATTTTCAAATTGATTTGAAATTCGAATTTTGTAAGCTGGCTATATTCGTTCTATTTTATTCTGGTCTATTTTTTTTGTTTTCTATTCTATTCTAGTTTTTTACTTTCTATTCTATTTTATTCTTTTATAGTCTATTGTTTTATTTTCTGTTCTATTCTGATTTCTATTATCTTGTATTCTATTCTATTCCTTTATTTTATATTCTAGTTTTTCTATTCTATTATTTTATTTTCTATTCTACATTATTCTTTCTATTCAGTTCTATTCTATTCCTTTATTTTATATTTTCTATTCCTTTATTTTCTATTCTATTCAGTTCAGTTTTGGGCACCAGTTTACAAAAAGGATATCGAGGTACTAGAGAAAGTGCAGAGAATGGCAACCAAACTGATAAGAGGCACGGGGGAGCTCAGCTATGAGGAAAGATTAGAGGAACTGAAATTATTCTCTCTTGAGAAGAGGAGATTAAGGGCTTGTTAACTAGAATGCAGTGCTGGAGAGCCGTGTTCCTGCGCAGCTTCCCACACCGCATTCCGATTGCAATGCCCTTGCGTTCTGCTTCGGGGTCAGTTCCAAGTTAACGACACCCTAAATACAGGTCGCAAATGCAGTAGAATCATCATCTTATTTCACTTTTATACATACTTACTGTATTTGTTGCAATATGTTTCCATTTTGAATTTAAATTTATTTTCAAATTCAAATAGTTTGTTTCATTATAATTTATTTCGGATTCCCTGAAATTCATTACTATTGATTCGGAAATTCGAATGCATCCAAATGTTCTAATAATGAAAATGTCAGCAGAATTGCGATTTGTAACTAAATGAATTGCACAGGTCAATATTGCACACCTGCCCCCCTTTAGATGTTAGTAGTCACTGCAAGCACTTTTTCTATTGGTTGAACTCGATGGACTTACTCATCATACTCAGATGCAGGCACAGGCCCCTTTAACTTCATTTCTCACAACTCACTGGATTCTTGGACATCATCAAGCTCAGATGTCTCAGATAATCAAGTGATGGCTTCCACTGTCAGAACTGGCATGAAGGCAACTGGGCCAAAGCCTACAAGCCTTTAGCATCTCCAAAAAACCGAGCTGCTGTGGGGAGCCCCTCCCCATTGCTATTAGAGTACTCCAATTCCAGTGGGGTGGCCCTTTTTCATTAGGGCCTTGGATCCCTCTTGCTGCTCATCTGTGTTACAAGACTTACCTTGGACTTCACTAAGAGGGGCACTCTGTTCATTTTGACCTGGACATCGGAAAGCCCAGGAACATGACAAGAGGGACCCTGTGGTGGCCTATTACTGTTGCTTGTTTTCTATGCAAACTGGAATGAACATTGACAGCAAGAGACCAGACTGTAGGAAATTCCTTTCAAAACTCATGGATCAGTTGGAAACTCTATCCTAACCTCCAGAGAGGGAGCCTCCATTAGACCCAGAGGACTGCACCTACCTATCCCACTAAAGGGAACTCTGGAGTATCCTGATAACAACCAGGTAACACCTTAGGATCCATCTACCCACAGAGGCACTAGATTCCTGCCATCACCCCACGATGACCATTTGATGACATCAGGATAAATTTATAACGCGCATTTACTTGCGCTTTCTGGTGAGTGCGCATTGCTTATACACCTATATTTACCTTCTCCGGGAAGTCACAGGAGTAACGAGCACCTTGGTCACCTGATGAACTTATTTATGATTTATTATGATCAGTGAAACTTGATCTTATTTTATGTTTATCATTATACGCTACTTTTATATATTTATATCTTTCTTAGCGCCGCACATCACCTTTATACTATTCATTTCAGGGTTATTTTGGCTACCTTGTGCTTGGCTGCTTTCACTTTTAAAGTGATTTGTGCGCTCACATTTACCTATTTTACACATCGTTACACTCAACCACCAAAATAAAGTTTTATCTGTCTCAAAAAAATGCTAAAAAATTCATATGGCTACAGTGTTGCATGACCGCGAAATTGTCATATTGTAACTCAAAGTGTGATAGCACTGAAAGCTGAACATTGGCCTGGACTGGAAGGGGGTGAAAGTGTCCGGACTTGAAGTGGTTAAATCTTCCTTCATAGACATAAAATGTTGGCTTCAGTCATGGTGATGGGATCAAGATGCCTTGATTGAATTCAACGAACAAATAGGATCTCCTTTAACGAAATTGCAGATTTTTTTCCAATTTGCTCTTTTAGTAAACTGTATTGAAAGTGGTAATTTATTGCTCAGTATCAACTTCACATTCTGCTGAACTCTGGTGATCAATCAAATCCATGGGAGGTACATTTCTTTGTTTCCAGTAAGTTACTTAGAGGGGTACTTGCTACGCCTGGTGACTCAAAAATGTTTGAAATTGACCAAAAATTGCCATATGTTTGGGCAGCCTTATAGTGTGCATGAGTGTAGTAAGGACAGTTGATTATAAGCTCGTTTAGTGTGTGTAATTATGGAAATGAAAACAAATGGGTTTAGAAGTGTCTGTTAAAAAATAGTATTTTTGGGGGTGGAAGAGTTACTAGTTTTTGGTCCATCGTTTGGACTTCAATTGAAACAGCTGAAAAATGTGTCTATGGGACCTACAAGGTAACATTCCGTACTATTGTACATAAAAACACACGTGCAAGTGTCAAGGTCCTACCTTTCCTCAGACCTTGTGCTGCTCCATGTGCTGGCATCCATCTTAGGTGTCTGCAAAGCATTGTGGGATCCTTTATGCTTTCAGCCCTCTGTGGCTCCTCCCCCAGGAGGTGGTGGCTTATCACATATAAGTCTGCTGTTTGTGGCTGTCCATTGCATTCGTGTCCTGTCTGTTGCACAACAGCAAGCTCCTGTTTAGCTACTCATTGCTTTCCTGGATACCGACTCGGCTTTGGCTAAGACTCCTCCTGGCTTCTGACCCCGGCTCTGGCGACCATTCTTCCTGGCTCCTGATCCCGGCTCTGGCGACGATTCTTCCTAGCTCCTGATCCCAGCTGTGGCGACGATTCTTCCTGGCTCCTGATCCCGGCTCTGGCGATGATTCTTCCTGGCTCTTGACCCCGGCATTGGCTACGATTTCCACTGTTGGACTTGCATAGACTCTTGTCTTATTTTTTATATTAATAAACCTACCTATAATTGCACCTCCTTGTGTGTCTGGCTCCTCACTCCCTGACAGCAAGCATGCAAAAACAATATGCCTCTACATAGCTTGGCTATGCTCACACTAGGGCTGTCCATACATTAGTAGAACTTTGTACAAACGTTCATACAAAAATTCTCATCACAAAAACCTTTCTTACCATCAGCTAATTTAGTAGTAAAGCTTTTAAAGCGGAGCTTCAACCAAAAAAGGAAGTTCCACTTTAAGGCCTCGTCCCCCGTTCCTCCCTAAGGATTGGCACCTTTAGGGAGCTGGTACCCGAATTTGACAGGTACCTGCTCACACTTCCGCTGCGATCGCCTAGGCGATCAGAAGTGGAAGTTGTCCTCCCCTCCTTCCACCCGAAGTCTTCTGGGACACGTAACCTGTCCCAGAGGACTGCGGGACCACTCACAATGCACAGCGTTGCTTGTGCATGCGCAGTGGGCACCCGGCTGTGAAGCCGCAAGTTGTCACACCCGGGTGCCCCACACTTAAGATGCCGGTGCTGGGGATATAGGACTGCCGGTGAACCCAGCTGCGACGACGGCACCGCTGTATCCTAGGACAGGTGAGTGACTGTTTTTCAAAGTCAGCAGTTTTTGTAGTTGCTGACTTTTATTTTTTTTCACAGGCGAATGGAGCTCTGCTTTAATAGTTAGACTAGATGTGCTATTTGAATGTCATCCCAGATATGAGTACAATATCCACTTGAGGACCAAGCTTATTCTGACACTTCTCTCCTACATGTAAAAGTCAGTGCTTTTTTGCTAGAAAATTACTTAGAAATATATATATATATTTATTTATTTTCAACAGAGGCCCTAGAAAATAAAATGAAGGTCATTGCAATTTTTTTATGTCACAAAGTATTTGCGCAGTGGTTTTTCAATCTCAATAAAAAAAAACCCCACATTAAACAAAAAAACACAATATATAACCCATTTTTTTTTAAATATGAAAGATGAGTAAACAGATTCCTAACATGTCATGCTTTAAAATTGCGTCAAACTAGGGTACTTTAAAAAAATCTAAATTTTTAAAGGTTACCTTTGTGGTAGAAATAAGCAGTGACAGGTCCTCTTTATGGTGAAATCTGGGGTCAATAAGACCTTACATCTCTCCTTCACAATGGAAAGCATTAGGTAAAAAAAAAAAAATATTGGCATTGTTTACATCGGGCCGGAACTGGAAATGACGTCGCTCTGGTCCTCCTAGGCCATAGAGATGAGCAGAGCCCATCTTTCCTCTGCTCATCTCTGTGGCCAGCCACTGCCAGCACTAGATCAGTTCCTGGGCTCACTGATCATCCAGGTAAGCTTGATAACCACCGAAAAGTGACGATGAGGGATGATCCCTCCCACTTCTTCTAAGAGTGATCCAGCAGCTAATCTACCACTCAGATCACTTTTACAGAAAGACCGGCACCTGAACAAAATTTTAATACCGGGGATATGGCATCTAGCTGCACCCATAACCCTGGTATTAAATGTATAAATAATGACGTATTTTCCCAGTTAGGCAGTTGGCAAGTGGATATGTACGAATTATACAATGTTTCCCAAACAAAAACCACATTCACCATTAGAATTTTGTTTGTTTATTTATTTCAGGTACTTCTATAGCACCATCAATTTACGCAGCGCTTTACATATATATTGTACATTCACATCGGTCCCTAACCCTCAAGGGGTGTACAATCTAAGGTTCCTAACTCACATTCATATACAAGGGCCAATTTAGACAGGATCCAATTAACCTACCAGCATGTCTTTGTGGGAGGAAATTGGAGTACCCGGAGGAAACCCACACAGGCAAAGGGAGAACATGCAAACTCCAGGCAGGAGGTGCCGTGGCTGGGATTTGAACCAACGACCCTAGTACTGCCAGGCGGAAGTGCTAACCATTTAGCCACTGTGCTGCCCTACATTCCAGAAAATGTTTCCATCCTGCTCCTTTTGACTGCGGCCAAAACTGAACAACAATTTGACTCCAGTAACCATTTGAAAATTGTAACGCACATCCCAAAAGCAAAAATTTCAGTACAAAATTCTATTAGTGTCTGGCCAGCTTAGGTGTGACATATCCCCACATATCTCAGAGAGCAGCAGATGTTCCTTCTCACTCCCATTCTAATCTGCTAGCCCTGTACTATCCATCAATCAAATGCACCCATGATACATCATCGGGGTGTGAAAAGTATTGTTTATTTAATAAAGGTTTATCTTTCACACAACAATCTGGTTCCTCTAATCTCTAACACAGATCAGGTAGCGCCTCCACCCACTCCTGGTCATCCATATACTCTTCCATCCGGTTTTTTTTTTCCCACTGAATTTATTTGAAATTGTGGGCAGTTTTTACTAGCTGGAGCTTCCATTACACTTTACAGGAGTCTCGGGTCAAAAGTGCACTTTGTGTAAAAAGTAACAAGGTAATATCAGATGGTGTCCGTGTGAAAGGTGCCATCACCCCGGCCATCAAACACATATGGAGAAATAGAATTCAGCTCCTTGCTTTATCTTAGGCCCAGCTATCGCCATTAATCTCATGGACAATTATCGTTAAAAAGACTTTTTGTTTAAAGCAACTCGTTGTAAGAAAAAAAAGCATACAATTTTTTAATAATTTTAGACTGTAAGCTATGAGGAGCAGGGCCCACCTAACCCTCTTGTCTTAAATTGTATTGTGACTGTATTGACTCCCTGTATATATTGTAAAGTGCATACAAACTGCTGTCACTATATAAATCCTGTATAATAATAATAATAAAATCACCCCATAAAAGTAGAGATGTAATATTTGCCTGTTCTGTCAGTGAGTCCGGTCTTCACAAGCTACGCTAACTGAAGTATCTTCAACATCTGACAACATTTCAGGAGTGCCAGACACCAGTGAAGCCTGGTGTCATACAGTACCTTTCCTGGGAATGCATCTGGCTTCTGTCCCGCCTTAGGCTCCATGTACACGGGGCACTTCTGAATGATGGAAACTGGCTGCTGGAAAATATAGGTTAAAAAACTATTGTTTAGCCACGTTTGCATACCACGTTTCTGAGCATTTCCATTTTAAAGATAACCACAGGAGACCTTCCAAAATGCCCAGAATGCACTAAAAAACAGTAAAAAATTAACTATTTCAGACATTTTGAGAGAAATAGAGAGAGCAGAAGCAGAAAGAGCAGTATTTGTTGAGATTAGCCGTCTTTTTTTTTTTTTTTTGTGGTGTTGGATGTGTTCCAGCTCATTTCTGTGCAGAAATTATTGCAGCAGTGTCTAAACCTCATGCGAAACCTCAAAGTATGGTGTACCAGGTCCATTTGAGTACCGGAAAAATGCTTTGCGTGCATTTTTCATGATGAAAAAGGGCTCTGGATAGCATCTGGAAATGGAAGAGTTAAAAAAAATTTCAAAACGCTTATATACATGGTTAGCCACGTTTACAAGCGTTTGGCGTTTGAAATGCTGATAAAATCTACTCCTGAACACAAGTTTGGTGCGTTCAAAAAAACGACTGTAAACTCAACTGCCTGTAAACGAAGATGTGTACATGGACACATAGGAAAACATTAGGGAGAGTTCAGGGGCTGCTGAAAAAAAAACAGAAAAGCTCCTAAACGTGAGTTTATCAGCTGCAGTGTACATGGAGCCTTAGAATGTTAAGTTGTTACAACATTCTCCTCCTGCCAGTAGGGGGAGACCCAGGCCGCTTCAAGCCTATAGACTTTTATACCAAGCATTTGAGGTGCTGGGAGATGTAGTCCATGGCGATGGCCATGTCATAGGACTAAAGTTACTCTGAACTACAAATCCCTATAGCCTGTGCAGCAGAAGGAACCATTTATACAGTGTTCTGTTCCCTGGAAAAGCCCACTCTCTCGGTCCCACGAATCAAGAAGTTCAGACCTGTTTGGAGTGAACAGACCTGTGTGGCGGTCAAAATTTTATGGGTCCAGAGCGTTCAATCCACTGGTTGGTGTGGTTACATTCATCACATCCACTGTTCTGCCTGCAGATTAGAGACCTGCTGAGTCTCCAGATTGCTGAACTATCAAGAAAGTTTGCACTACCTCGGAGTCTACCTGCAAGGGGGCCCCCTTTCACCACAATACTACAATGTTTCCTGAAGAGTTGGTGAGCGGGCCATCGGCCCACCTGCACTTAACATCTGATATACTGCTGAGAGCAGAACCTTGACTACTTTCCTCTCCCTCCTGTCTAATCAGACACCTCATGGACTGCCATCTTAAGGCACAATTATAATACAGTTTGCCAAGCATTCTACGGGTTAGTGAGTGTTGGCACAGTACAGTGAAAGGAGAACAATACTATCGCTTTTACTTCCTGCAGGATACAATCTCCATTATCAGTGCCCCAACAGTCACCTACAGGGCCCCAACATTAGCCGGCAGAGATCCATTCTAAAGACTACCCCTCATTTTAACCAGTCTAGGCTTAGGCAAGCCGCTTCCAGCTTATGCAGGCCATGAAGATCTGTTCCCTTGTTACATACAAAAGACCACTTTATTGCCTAATGTGTATTCAGGGTGGTGTTGCTAAATGCTGATCTGAGCTATTGTATCAACTGGTTACCTACATGTTGTTCAATTTACTGCTTCTGTCACGTCCATTGCTCACACAGAGTGCTAGCTTGGGTAATAGTAATTGAATTGGATTGTATTTGTCTGACAATCACTTTGCCAACTAATACTCAATACATTTACTGCTTTAATGGTTCTTGTGTCTCTTTGTAACAGTGGAATACAGAGTGCTGAGAAAACTGCTGTGTACTCAATATTCCATTCAAAGAGGAAGCAAAACCATATGTGTCAATAGGGTAGAGGCCTGTGTAGTGAGTGGCAAAGAACAGAGAACCTGTCTTTATCAACGGCTCCTTCGGGTGTGGTGCTACATCTTTGTCCCCCACTGCGCACTGGTTCCACCCAATGGCTGCTATGTCACTGCTCTATTCCTGCAGGGGCTGCACTAAGGTACTGCCTGGCAGGTGGAACCACAAAAGGGGATGTAGGAGTCTGGCACACCAAGTGGCTTCATCAGGGGGATGTGATTGGATGTTCACTTCTTTATATAAATCAATATGGGTGAAGTGAACGTCCAATCGCATCCCCCTGATGAAGCCACGTGGACCTGTGGCGTAACGCGTAGGGGAGGGGCTCTGACGTCACAACTAACCCGGGACGGGGAGTATAGGATGTGTGCTGCGCACACAAGAAAGATATTGTGATTTTAAAAAGTGCTGATTGATTTTAACAAATGTGAGTGCAATATTGGGCACAAAATGAAGGGTATTTTAAAGGATAAGGCACTATATTCCCTTTTTTTTCCATATAAACGCTGAGAATCGAGGATACAATTGGGGAGAGGGAGGAGAAAATTCGAGTTTAAGGAGGGAGAGATCCCTGCAGGGATACAGGCACAAGAGGAGAGGAGGATTAAGAAGCCCATAAGGGATATCCACCATCCATGATATGATGCACCAAGAGATCAAAATTTGGTTCCAATTGTGAACAAAAAGCGAAGTGCACCTAATTATTAGGCTTATAAGGAGGTGAGCGCATAGAACAAACACTTTAAGGATACACAGAAGTTTCTGAATAACACTGCGGATCACACCACTGTTTTATTTTAGGACTGTCACCATATGTATTTTCAAAACAGAGACTTATGAATTGTTTATATCATTTTATTTATTTATTTTTTCACAAATTCTTTGACTAGATGACACAGATGATTGATGTGCATGCTTTTTATTGAATGAAATATTCATATTGAAAGGATTACTAATTTGAATATTTAATATATTTGGCACACAGCACAAATAAGTTGAAAACCAAAAAAGTTGAAATTGTGATATAGCACTTAAGTGATCTTTTTATATATTATTTATGAATTTTGGAGTGCGACATTTTTGATTATTTAAGTATCTGGGAGCTGACCTGCAGAGCCCTCAGCCGTGACCTAAGTTAACCTGGCTGACTTATCCCAGGCTTCTACTCAGCCTCTATCTAAAATACTATCGAGCTCCCCCTAACTAGATGGGCGCTACATATACATTGCCATACCTGCTTAGACCCTGTCTATACAGACAGTATGCTTGCCTGTTGACTTGCCACCATCTGCAGCTTAAAGTGATATTAAAGGCATTTTTTTAAAAATAACAGACATGTTATACTTACCTGTTCTTCTACCTGCACCTGCCTCTCCCTCCTGCCAAGCGCCCCCCACAGCAAGCAGCTTGCTATGGAGACACTCAAGAAGGCTCATTCCCGAGCCACTGCTCTGTGTGTCCATTCACACACACAGAGCCGTGGTTTGGTCCCGCCCCATCTCTCTCCTCATTGGCTGCTCGCTGTGATTGACTGCAGCATGAGCAAATGGCTCTTGATGCTGTATCAGTCAATAAAGAGGAAGAGTCTCCGTAGAGCCGAGGCTCTTGTACACACCATGGGGCTTAGGTAAGTATTTTTGGGGGGACTGCTGCACACAGAAGGTTTTCTAACTTTCATGCATAGAATGCATGATTAAGCAGAAGCATACTCAGTAAACAAGCCAAAGGTTGGTAACAAGTGGTTACAGGCTGGGATTAAGCAGAAGCATAGTCGAGGAACAAGGCAGGTCAGTAACAAGTGGTAGTAAAGATACAGTTGGCAGTAAGAGTAACAAGAGCAAAATATTCACTGAAAAAAACACAATAATCTGGCAAACAGGAAGGCATGGAAGTTCATGGGAGGAGAAGGAGGTTCAATGTTCAAAAGAAACAAGGGTCAAGACTGGACTGTGTAAGGAATTGTCCAGCATCCCAGGTAGCTTAGCAAAAAGCCAACCGGTTCCTCCACAGGTTGGTAGGGGTTCCTTGAGCTATTTCTACCTTTCAGATAAGTAACCACTAACACCAGTGATCTTTTTAGCTGTTTGTAAGAGAAGGATTCTTCCCACTGACCATCACACTAATGTACAGTGATCTGTAGATCTAGTAGCAGGGGTTCCCTGAGACTGGACTTCCTTCAAGGGTTCCTCCTTATTTAAAAGGTTGAGAAAGGCTGGTCTATCATAATCAAGATGCTCACAGGAGGAGAGTGATGACATCATCAATCTGCTGCTGCTCAGGGGTGGGTCCTAGACTGGGCCATATTCACTGCAGTGTAGGCTGCAGGGAGGTCCACTACTTGGCTCTGCTATGAGGCAGGATTTCCTGGATCACAAGACTGGCTGAACACATTTACTAATCGTTTGGCACAGTTGATATAGAAGTGTTCATTTATACAGTACAGGGCACTCACTATATTATAGAAGAGACAAGCAAACATCAACAGTACCGCATTGGGATCGGTATGTGGGATAATGTCACGAATAAGCTCCGTACAAGGCATTTCATTGCCATGGAATGTCTTCAGGGGACAGAAGAGACTTCTGGTCTAACACAGTCAAGCTGCTCACAGGAGGAGAGTGATGACCTCATCAATGTTCTGCTGCTCTGGGGTGGGTCTTAGACCAGGCTGTATTGCTTAAGTGCAGTGTAGGCTGCAGGGAGGTCCACTACTTGGCTGTGCTACGTGACAGGATTTCCTGGATCACAAGACTGGCTGAACACATTTACTAATTGTTTGGCACTGTTGATATAGAAGTGTTCATTTATACAGTACAGGGCACTCACTATATTATAGAAGAGACAGGCAAACATCAACACTACCGCATTGGGATCGGTATGTGGGATAATGTCATGAATAAGCTCCGTACAAGGCATTTCATTGCTAAGGAACGTCTTCAGGGGACAGAAGAGACTCCTAGTCTAACACAGTCAAGCTGCTCACAGGAGGAGAGTGATGACCTCATCAATGTGCTGCTGCTCTGGGGTGGGTCTTAGACCAGGCTGTATTGCTTAAGTGCAGTGTAGGCTGCAGGGAGGTCCAATACTCGGTGTGCTACGTGGCAGGATTTCCTGGATCACAAGACTGGCTGAACACATTTACTAATCATTTGGGAGAGTTCACGTATGTCAATTGTGTGTTTAACTGTTTTCTTGGAGCACAAGCCTGGGAAAACACAGCTGCAGGAAGCGCAGCATGCTTATTACAACAGAGCTAACTCACAAACACATTACCATTTGTGCCAAAAGAAAACGCCTTGCCTGTCTATCCATTTGCCCAGCCCTGCTTGTATATTCAAACAATAGGTAAGCTCCTTCCATCTTGTTATTCTACCCTCAGCATACCGGCCCCACTCCACTCCTTCCTAGGAAGACGTTCTTGCAGGACTTCCTTAACCTTCTGCCACTAATCTCCGTTCTTCCATCATCCCGCAGATCTCAGCCATTTGACATTTTCCTTTTAATTTTGTCAATTAAATAAAAAGGAACCTCTGAGCGGGGAACGAAACCTGTAATGATCTTTCTTCAATGTGGTCTTTATATTCCTCCTCATGCTGGACACTTGTAAAGGAAATCTTTGTTTTCTTTGGCAGTGGCCCTCATTGCCAATTACTATTCTGAAATTATTGCTCATTTTGAGCTCAGCGTAATACAATAGTATCTTTTTCCTTTGCTGTAAATGACATCCGGTGGAGCTGGCCCCATGCCTGTAATTCCATTTATTACACAAAATTTTCCCAAATAGGTTATCTCCTGGCTGTGTGCTTTAATTAGGCTTCAAACCCCTTCCTCCTGCAGCGGTTCTGAGAGGTCCAAAGTTTACTACTGAGGGAAAATATGTGGAGAAAAATATCCTTCAGTGAGGAATATTCATCTGTCTGCCGCCCAGGAAGGACACTGTACCTAGTCATTTAAAACAGAGTTCCAGACAAATAACCAGGTAAAAAAATGAATAGCTGATTTAAACCATTTTTTTTGCAGCAATTTTCACCTTTAAGCCAGAGATGTACACTGCAGTACTTTTTTTCTGTCACTAGATGTCCCTAATTTGATGACCAGCATCATTCAACCCACTACCTCTGAGCCCAGGTCATCCTGGACTTTCCCCCAGCCTGTGATGGGTCAGTGAAAGGTGAAGCAGCATAGTGATGGGACCTCTGTTACTCTGCTCTCTCCTCCTATCAGTGTGTTTCTTGTCAGCACAACTTATTGGCTCCTTGTACTGCTTCTCCTTCTCGCACTCTAAGCTCTGCTGTTCTGGGGTTTGCAAGAGGCTGATACCAGGTCAAATTCAGGCACTCGGTTTCATTTAAAAATTCATTTAATGATGTGATTACAGAGCTACATGAATTCATGTCTTTTATTTTTGCTTAGAGTTCAGCTTTAAACTATCATTCATAGAGTCAATTCATTAACCCCTTCCCGCTGACGCCTTCTGCCCCTTTAACAGGATCTAAATGCCAGGAGGAGGAGGTGGGCATTCCAATCATGTGGCCGCCACTACGCAACAGGAGCTCTCCGCTTGTTACTGTGCCTAGGTACTAGGTCAGCGGTAAGTGGTTAAAACATCATTCCATTTTTATTCCAGCAGTATAGGTATATACATTTACATTTATATTTACAGGTATATACATATACATTTTGATTTGGTATCAGTGTTTACAAACCTCTTTACAGCAGAACTTGGACTGGGAGAAGGAAAGCAGCACAAGAAACCTTTCCAGACGAGTCTGTGCTGTGTGCTAGAACTGCATACAAAGGAATACTGG
Source organism: Staurois parvus (assembly GCF_062004578.1). NCBI lineage: Eukaryota > Metazoa > Chordata > Amphibia > Anura > Ranidae > Staurois > Staurois parvus. The sequence goes on along the minus strand of NW_028318507.1, from coordinate 86,900 downwards.
TCTCTTCCAATATATACTTCATCTGTGTATGTATCAGCTTTAAATGGAACCTGTCTGAAAGGCAATATGTGCTGGTATTCCTTGCCTGTTAAATGCTTCAATAAGGGGGAGAGTGTTAATTTTCTTCTTCTGATTGTAAGCATCAACATTGAAAATTTTACTGCTCCCTCAATTTCAATGAGATCAGTGGAAAAGCTCCCCCTTACATTGATGGTCAGTGCAGACGTTCCCCCTTACATTGGTTGTCAGTGGAAAGAACATCTTTTACATTGGTGGTCAGTTAATGGGAAGAATGTCCCTTACATTGGAAGTCAGCGTCTTACATTTGTAGTCAGAAGGAAGTCAGTTAGGTTGGAGATCAGTGGGAAGAATGTTGGAGATCAGTGGGAAGAATGTCGCTTACATTTTCATTCAGTGGGAAGAATATCCCTTACGTTGGAAGTCAGTATGATGAATATGCCCATACATTGGTGGTCAATGGGAAGAATGTCCCTTACATTGGTGGACAGTGTGAAGAATATACCGTACCTTGGTGGTCAGTGGAAAGAATGTCCCTCACATTGGAAGTCAAAGGGAAGAATGCCCCCTACATTGAAAGTCAAAGGGAAGAACGTCCCTTACATTGGTGATCAGTAGGAAGAATGTCCATTATATTGGTAGTCAGTGGGAAGAATGTCCCTTACATTGGTGGTCAGTAGGAAGAATGTCCGTTATATTGGTAGTCAGTGGGAAGAATGTCCCTTACATTGGTGGTCAGTGGGAAGAATTTCCCTTACATTGGTGGTCAGTGGGAAGAATGTCCCTTACATTTGTGGTCAGTGGGAAGAATGTCCCCTACATTGGTGGTCAGTGGGAAGAATGTCCCTTACAATATTGGTCATTGGTAAGAATGTCCATTATATTGGTGGTCAGTGGGAAGAATGTCCCCTACATTGGAAATCAGAGGGAAAAACGTCCCTTAAATTGGTGGTCAGTGGAAAGAACGTCCCTTACATTGAAGGTCGGAGGAAAGAATGTCCTTTACATTGGCAGTTAATGGGAAGAATGTCCCTTACATTGGTGATCAGTAGGAAGAATGTCCATTATATTGGTAGTCAGTGGGAAGAATGTCCCTTACATTGGTGGTCAGTAGGAAGAATGTCCGTTATATTGGTAGTCAGTGGGAAGAATGTCCCTTACATTGGTGGTCAGTGGGAAGAATTTCCCTTACATTGGTGGTCAGTGGGAAGAATGTCCCTTACATTTGTGGTCAGTGGGAAGAATGTCCCCTACATTGGTGGTCAGTGGGAAGAATGTCCCTTACAATATTGGTCATTGGTAAGAATGTCCATTATATTGGTGGTCAGTGGGAAGAATGTCCCCTACATTGGAAATCAGAGGGAAAAACGTCCCTTAAATTGGTGGTCAGTGGAAAGAACGTCCCTTACATTGAAGGTCAGAGGAAAGAATGTCCTTTACATTGGCAGTTAATGGGAAGAATGTCCCTTACATTGGAAGTCAGCGTCTTACATTGGTGGTCAGTAGGAAGTCAGTTAGGTTGGAGATCAGTGGGAAGAATGTTGGAGATCAGTGGGAAGAATGTCCCTTACATTTTCATTCAGTGGGAAGAATGTCCCTTACGTTGGAAGTCAGTGTGAATATGCCCATACATTGGTGGTCGATGGGAAGAATGTTCCTTACCTTGGTGGTCAGTGGGAAGAATGTCACTTACAATGGAGGTCAGTAGGAAGAATATCCCCTACATTGGAGGTCAGTAGGAAGAATATCCCCTACATTGGAGGTCAGTGTGAAGAATGTCCCTTACTTTGGAAGTCAGTGTGAAGAATGTCCCGATACGTTGGTGGTCAGTGGAAAAAATACCTTTCTTAGACGTACCAGAAAAGATTATTGATGTCATTGGTAGTTTATCTGAGTGGCATTAATTGCTCAGACAACCCCTGGCAACCTCTGGGGGAACCCAATGGTTCCATGGAGCTGGGGCGGACTGACAACTCATGGGGCCCCTGGGCAATAGGGGATCATGGGGCCCCTGTGTCCTTGCCCAAACTCAAAAAAGCCTATGAAAAAGGTACCAGGGGCATCTCATGGGGTCCCCTACTGACCCCGGGCCCTCGGGCAGTGCCCGAGTTTCCAAATGGTCAGTCCGCCCCTGCCATGGAGCCATGTTTGAGAAGGGCTGCAGTAGCAGTTACACCCTGTAACACCGGCCCTGCCCTGAGCTATATTTCTTGTAGCTGCATTACATTTTGCTCAAATGCTAGCCAGAGCCAGCTAAGAACTAAAAATTCCTATTTTCCTTAGGCAGTTTATCTAAGTTGCCCTCTATGTAAGATGTACTTAGTGTAGTACTTAGCGTAGTGAGAATTTCAGTAGTCGTGCTGTTTAATATTGTAGTCAAGCTTCCAGGCGTAGATTTGTTTAACCATTTCACACATCCTCAATCATGAAACGTCTGTTCCTAAGCACTCGGATCCAGGAAACAACATAACTCATACAACACAGCCTCCAAGTACAATGCACAAGTCTGTAGTGACAGTGACCCCAATCACCAGCAATGGGAGAGCGGGCTCAATCATCCAGGATAGGTGAAGCAGAGACAGACTCGCATGTTATTGTAACATTTAGTTACATTAAAGAGGCATTGAAGAAAAATCCAGACCTTTTCTCGGAGAGCATGGAAGAATATTCCTCGGATAAAATGCTTCAAAGGCGTGTTGTTATAATATTTTGTTTAGAGAGTAGAATTGAAGTTTTTATGCGTGTCTTGCTGTTGAGAGTAAATACCGTGTTACACGAGAGGTGATCACATTTCCATAACACGCCATCATGCATGACTGCAAGCCTTTGTGGATGGCCACCTTTTCCCACCAGACTTTATTTTAGAAGTCTGCAGAAAGTTTTGAATTTAAGTGATACCCTCTGTTGGCTAACTTAAAGTGGACCTTTCAGTAAATTACAAATCTGCATGAATAACGCTCTGATATGCCCCCATATACAGCAACAGTATCATTTTAAAAGACAAAATCAGCATTTTTATCATTATAAATTTGTCCTGGAGATCCATTCCAGTGGTGTTGCCTAAGCCGAGATGATGCCATCAGTCTGCTGCAGACAGGAGGGGCATTTCCTCAGTCTAACCTCCCTCAGTGATCAGACTGCAACATGGTAACTTTGCAGCAAGTCACAAGCTGAGAGGCTAGAACAGGGGCTGATCTGTGTCAGGTGTTTGTGAACACAAGAGCTGCATAGGCACCTGGGTTTTTATGTTTTCATCTCTGCTCTGCTATCCAAGTCCAGGAAGTAAATGACCTTGGATGATCTCAGAACAAAGATGGCTCTAAATTCTTGATGAGAAAATCATATGAAGGCATTGTCATGGAGAAGTAGTGTGATCTCTCTAAAACAGCGGTTCTCAACCTGTGGTTCGTGTCCCCTTTGGGGGTCGAACAACCCTTTCACAGGGGTCTCCTAAGACCATCGGAAAACACATATTTCCGATGGTCTTAGGAACCGAGACACCGCTCCTCTATCAGTCTCCAGGCGGGTCCGCCCACATGCAGATACGTCCACATTTCCACATTTCCCTGGACCGCGATGTGTGCGCGGGATGACATGCTGCCCCTGTCATCTGGCCACATCCCCGGGATCACTCAACAGCTCTGCCTCCTTGCCAGTGATTGGCCGCCGAAACTGTAGCTCAGGAGAGGCACACAGGCGGCCAATCACCGGCGAGGAGGTGGAGCTTGGAGAGGAGGAGCCAAGCAGCAGCGCGAAGAGCAAAGAAGATCGAGCGGCCAGAGAAGGAAGACAGCTGACAGGTAAGTGTCTACAGCGTGCAGATGGTGCTGCTGCAGCCAGGTATGCTGGCTGTAGATGGGAGAGGGAGGGAGCGAGCCCAGGCTGGAGCAGGAGTCAGCAAGGTAAGTATCATTGGTGTCAGTGGGAGGAATAGTGCCCCATCATTGGTGTCATTAATATCAATGATGGGGCACTATTCCTCCCACTGACACCAATGATGGGGCACTATTTCCCCCCCCCACTGACACCAATGATGGGGAACTATTCCTCCCCCCACTGACACCAACGATGGGGCACTATCCCCCCCACTGACACCAATGATGGGGCACAATTCCGCCCCACACTAGTATCAATGATGGGGCACTATTCCTCCCACACTGACACCAATGATGGGGCACTATTCCTCCCACTGATACCAATGATGGGGCACTATTCCTCCCACACTGACACCAATGATGGGGCACTATTCCTCCCACTGATACCAACGATGGGACACTATTCCTCTCACTGACACCAATGATGTGGCACTACTCTCACTGACACCAATGATGGGGCACTATTCCTCCCACACTGACACCAATGATGGGGGACTATTCCTCCCACTGATATCAACGATGGGACACTATTCCTCTCACTGACACCAATGATGTGGCACTATTCCTCTCACTGACACCAATGATGTGGCACTATTCCTCTCACTGACACCAATGATGTGGCACTATTCCTCTCACTGACACCAATGATGTGGCACTATTCCTCTCACTGACACCAATGATGTGGCACTATTCCTCCCACTCCAAAAGTACAGTTATGAAGTAGCAACGAAAATAATTTTATGGTTGGGGGTCACCACAACATGAGGAACTGTATTAAAGGGTTGCGGCATTAGGAAGGTTGAGAACCACTGGTCTAAGAGATGATAAATACCTCAAATATTTTATACTTACACAAAATGTATCATACATGCACATGCTAAATTTATTTTAGGCTAGGTTCACATCTGTGCGTTGCTTCTCATGCATTTTTTGTTTTTTTTGTTACACTTTCGAATTTAATGTTAAGGCTCCATTCACTCTTATGCAGTTTGCTTTTTGTCCATTTTGCAGTGACTTTTGCAGTTCGTTTTGTGTCTTTGATGCGTTTTTACCACGTTTTGCATTTTGTTCATCTTTTTTTTTTTTTTTTTTATTGTTAAAGTGGATTTTTTTTTTTTGTTGCTGGGCAGAATAAAAATGCAAAACGCGGTAAAAACGCACTACCATGCATTTCAGCAGATTCTCCATTGAAATCTATTGTAGCAAAAATGTTGCTTTTTGCTTAAAAAAAAAAAGTCCCCGACTCTTTCCAAAAACGCAGCAGATCAAAAAAGCACAGATGTGAACATGTTCTATAGGAAACCATGTTCAATGGACTGTAGTGCGTTTCTGCAAAAAGCAATAAAAAACGCATTGGTGTGAACGGAGCCTCAAATGTGTTTTTGATGCATTTTAATGCTTCTTATGTTTTTCTTGTAGGAGGAGGAAACTTTCACCCCCTTGCTGGCCAGGCTAATTTTCAGCTTTCAGCGCTGTCACACTTTGCATGACAATTATTCAAGCAACAATGTACCCAAATTACATTTTTATAATTTTTCACAAAAATAGAGATTTCTTTTGGTGTTATTTGATCACAGCTGGTTTTTTTTTATTTTTTTTTACTAAATAAATGCAAAAAAAGACAGAAAATTGTGTGTGTGTGGGGGGGGGGGGGGGGGGGGGGGAGTGCTTTCCTTTGTTTTTGTTATAAAATTTAGCAAATAAATAATCTTTCATCATGTATTTAGGCCAAAATGTATTCTGCTACATTTCTTTGGTAGAAATAACCCAAATCAGTTTATAATATTTAGCCTGTTTGAGTTTAGGTTCAAACCTGTGCATTTTCCACTGCGTTTTGCAGTCCATTTAACATGATTTCCTATGGGGCAGGTTCACTTCTCCGCTTTTTCACAGTGTGTTTTATGGAAAGGGTCAGGGACTTTTTTAAATTGTAAACATTGCGTTTTTAGTTCTATAGACTTCAATGGAGACACTGCAGAAAATAATGTAGTTTGTTTTTAATGCGTTTTTATGCTGGCCAGCAACAAGTTGAAAAAAAAAAAAAAGCAAAATGCATCAAAAACACGGCAAAAATGCATGTGCAAAATGCACTACAAAATGCACTGCAGAAACGCATCAAACACAAACTGCATAGGTGTGAACCTAGCCTAAAGTTTATTCAAACTATGGCATATATACACTATATTGCCAAAAGTATTGGGCCTCCCCCTCCAAATCATTGGATTCAGGTGTTCCAATCCCCTCCATGGTCACAGATGTATAAAATCATCACCTAGGCATGCAGACTGCTTCTACAAACATTTGTGAAAGAATGGATCGCTCTCAGGAGCTCAGTGACTCCAAGCGTTGTACCGTGATAGGTTGTCACCTGTGCAATAAGCCCATCTGTAAAATTTCCTTGCTACAAATATTCCACGCTCAACTGTTAGTGGGATAACAACTGGGAACAACAGCAACTCAGCCACAAAATGATAGGCCACGTAGAATGACAGAGCGGGGTCAGTGCATGTTGAAGCGCACAGAAGTCGCCAACTAAGAGAATAATATTATATAGTAAGCGCTCGTCTACAATGCAGAGCAGCTGAACATCATAGGAAAACACATAAAAGTCCCAAAATACATAAATAAAAGAAATGCAGCGCTCATAAAACGTGAGTAGATAATATTAAGACACAGTCCGGTGAAAACAGTGCTCCTTGATTCCCAGTGCAAATGGTAGAATTTCACACTAACCAGAACGCGCATGGGTAATGCGCATGTGTATATATATATCCTGACGATCCCCTCTCCACTCAGGTCTGGTCAAGTGTGTAGCTGGGAAAATGGAGATCCTACGCCCTCATGTGGTGAGAAAATGATCCGGCAGGTCAGAGCAGTATCAATCTGGAAAAGCCTCCAAAGGAACTGGCACAGGGATCCCCAGGGCTACAAGGATGGAAAAAGCTCTTTTTTGGTGCTTAGCTTGAATATATTTGAAAAGAAAGGTCAATCAAGAAGAGAAGCTTGTAGGTTTGGAATCTGCACAGGACAAATTAAGCCTCTTCACCATCCCAAAGAGCACCTCCTGAAAACTGGATGCTTTTCTTTTTTAGGTTGGCACTGGTGCATTGAATCACCAACCAGCTTCTTGTATCCTGGAGACTCCGGGAGCTATTTTTGTCTTTGTTCTTTCATAAATCCACAGACAGGATGGGGAATTCACCTGCAGCCTGGTGGAGGTATGTCGGCGGAGTCCGGGCTGTACTGGCAGAGAAATGTGCTGAATGGCCGTGTGTCTCTCCTCCCTCCCTGCCTGCACGCCGAGCAGCTCCCAGCCTCACTTTCCTCACTTCCAGCCAGCTGTCATTGTGTTTACGTTCCTTACTATACCTCCTGCCTCTTCTATTCTGCACACAGCCCTTCCCTCTTCTCAACACCAATCAGTCCTGCCTCCTTCACTTTTCCTTTCATAAAGACATGGATGAGCGAGTTTGGGGTGGAGGAACTTGACTGGTCTGCAAGTTCTTCCACCCAATAGAACCTTTGGGATGAATTATGAGCGGAGACTGCAAGCCAAGCCTTCTCGCCCTTCATGCCTGACCTCACAAATGCGCTTCTAGAAGAATGTTCAAACATTCCCATAGACATCCTCCTAAACCTTGTGGACGGCCTTCCCAGAAGAGTTGAAGCTGTTATAGCTGCAAAGGGTGGGCCAACTCAATATTGAACCCTACGGACTAAGACTGGGATGCCTTTAAAGTTCATGTGCGTGTAAAGGAGTCCCAATACTTTTGGCAATATAGTGTGTATTTGAAAATCCATCAATCCTGATATACTGACAGCTCATTTCTTGAGGCCCTAAAATTCCAGGACAGTACACATATCCCCCAAATGACCCCTTTTTGGAAAGCATGGTATCTAGTAAGAAGCATGGTGAGTTTTTTTGAAGTTGTAATTTTTTGGAAAATTAAGAAAGTAAAAAAAAATTCTAAACTTTTTTTTTTTTTTTTACATAATGTCACTAGTGCAATACAGCTTCATCATATGGCTGGTGTGGTTGTGATCAGGGACACTGACTAGCAATAGTATGTAAAGATTAAAAAAAACACAAAAAAAACATTTTTAACATTTGTTTTCTTTTTTTATTACAATTTTTCTAGTGATTTACTTATTTATTTTTGGTCTCTGATCACCTCCCCAGAGTAGTACACTGTCACTATGATAACTGTGTGTAAAAAAGAATACATTCACCTAATCTAGTTATGCTAAGGTTAACATATTTTCAAAATGAAATCCAACTAAATATGCCCACTTTTAAACCACACGCACAAAAAAAAATCACACCCCTTTTTATAGCCACACCCACAAAACCACACCCTCATTTTGAACACACCCCAAAACAATTGGTCACAGACATTTAGAACAAGAAGCAGACAATTAAGATATAAAGACAAAATCCCTATGAGGAAGAACAATAGGCTACAGAGTTCTGCCACACAATTTTGGAGTGACCGAGACACTTGCGCATTGTAGAGCTAATGTGGCGCCCCTCTAGATAGCCAGGTGGAGCTAGAGTTAAATTTTTAGTTAGAAGGGCAGAGTAGAAGCCTGGGTGTAATAGAACTGAGAGGCTCTGCAGGTTAGTTCCCTGATACCTCCCCCTGCTGTAGAATCTTGGAGAAGATTCTAGAAGCAGTGGGCGGAGGTGAGGAGGGGCTGGCCTGCACACTTAGGGGACCCTGACCAATCCCCAAACAGGAGGCTTGGCATGGGGCCAGGGCAGCCCTTAAAGTGTTACTAAATTCAGGACCCTGTATTCACTATATCTGGTCTCCCACAGTACACAGATCATAGAAATGCAATTATTTTAGTAAATATAAACAGCTAAATACCTTTACTCATCAGCAGTTAGAGCAATCTTGTGACTTCTATCAGTGTTCAGCATAGCACTGGTTTTAGCTTGTAGGAGTTTTCATTCTGCTCTAGGAGGATGCAGAAATCTGACCTCTGTCTGCTCAGTGCTGATCACATACACTCTCTTATGAAAAAACAACTCTCTAGCAATACACACCAAACTGAGTATGTGCAGCTTACCCACGCGCCTCTGTTCTACCAGGAGATATTTAGGAGACACCAGAAGAAGGGGGGGATCAGAAATGTTAGGATCAAACACCCTATTTACACAATGTGGAGGATTAACACCTTAGGTTCCACAGTGAGTATAACAAGCATGCTTTACTGCATCTACAGACTGATTGTACTGTTGTGGGTTCAGTAACACTTTAAATGTGAGAGAGCCTGCTCAGCAGCAGGAGAGTTCAAGTGGAATATGGAGAGAAAAGGCTGAGGTGCAGGAGCCGGGGAGGGGGCCCAGCTGGGAAGGGGATCCCCTCAAGTAAGTGGCGCTGGAAAGGAGAAAAGCTCAGGACCTCACCGGCCCCCAGAGACAGGACCAGGACAGGAGCGGCCCAGCAGCAGGCCAGAGAGCAGCAACCAACCCATCAGCTCACAGACAGAGGACTGAGTGAGTAGACCTACACCCCCTGGGCCAGCAAGGGGAGGGAGCACTCTAGTGGGAAACTGGATTAGCTTTAAAGTGACAGGCACTGGATCCCCTCCCCAAGAATTCCTTCAGACAGCTGGATAGAGGAGCGTCTCGGGTGGTACACCAGGAGAGGCTGGCTAGCTCTCCAAGAAGAAAATTGTGATGTTTAAAGAGACTTCTACGTAGTTCCAGAAGGATTGTCCTCAGTTGCCGTTCCCTTGGGCATCCCATTCTATACACCCCTTACCCCATCCAAGTTCAAATTGCCCTAATAAAATCCAAAAAACACAAGCCCAAGGACCGGTTAATGTCTGTGTGGAAAATCTGTGTTGCCTGGCTGTGCAGGACTATACGAGGACCCAAATCTCTAGCGACTCCTAAGGGGATAGTGCTATATTTATATTGTACCACCTTACAGCTGTGGACATGTTGGGGACACGGTTTCCAGGGACAGACCCCTCAAAATGGGGACCATCCCTGTTCTGTATCAGATGACTCTTTATGCATTGACATACCACCTTAGAGCCAGACTGTCTTGACACTACAGCCTGCTGACTTGGCACCATCCACAGGCAGCATAGAGTGGAACTTTACCCTCACAGCAAACATTGACTTTTTTCAGTCCTTATGCTGCCAACATTAGTAAATTGATAGGAACGTTTATCATATTTACTTGTTTTAAACTTTTTTCTTAATTTCTTCAGTTACTTCCTGGTTTCCAGGCCTAGGCAAATGATGGCATACATCCCAAGAGTCTTTAGGAGGGGAGGAGGACTTTTCTTAGCTAAGCACACCCTCCTGCCTGCATGCCTGAGCTAAGGGCAGATGGATTTCAGGAAGTAATTGCTACAGGAATCTTTTGCCCTTGATCAAGATGGCCACTGCCAGAAATGCTAAGGGATGTTTTTCAATATGATTTCTCGGCAAAATAAAACATGGAGACATGAATGGATGGGCGCGTTTTGAATATTAAAAATGAATTAAACAGAGTTTTTGATTTGTGGTGCTCAGATGCAGTAAATTTCCGCAGTAACTTTTCAATAAGACTGTGACGGGAGTCTCTTTGGGTGGGGGGCCCATGGAACCCAGCTCACTTTGGAGAGGTGGGGAGACCCCTATCTCAGCTCCCCATATCCCTCTTATGTGTAAATCACCATGTGCATGTTAGGGGTACAGGGTGATCTGTCCTAATATTGGGGTAGGGGGTTGTTGATTGTTTGATGTTATGTGGGTGCATCCCATTGTTATATTGTGTGTCTGGCTTGGGAGCAAACTATTATGGGATGTATGTGTTTATGTGTATTGGCTTGGTGGGGGGTGTCTCCAGCAGCCCTCCCTCCTGATGGGACTGTCTGTTGGTATGGCTCTTGTTACTAAATGTGGATTGCCCCACCCTGTGGCATTATGCAGGGAGGGGGATTGTCCCCTGAGTGTATATATCTTGTATCTGTGTTAAAATAAAGTAGTCTACCTTCTGGATTACTCTGGATTAGTCTTGTATGGTCAGCTGTGGTGTCTGTTGTCGAAGTTCGGACGGGGAAGCGGTATTCTAACGGAAATACCCAAGTGCAGACTGGGTCGGTTCTGTTGCAAAGACACAAAAGAATACAGTGCAAAATTACTTCAGCTAATTGAAGTACTGTGGATGTTTTTTTGAAGTGTAAGAAGACAATGACTTTCATAAGTCCCATCTCTGTGAATAACTAACACTGACTGAGGGAACATGGAAGAAGTGGGCACAGTCTAGTTAGGACTAAACCAACTAACACTAAATAGTAGGGCAGGACAAAGGAAGATACCAACAACACATTGGTAAACAAGTTGTAGTGGCCAGAAACCACCACTAGATGTCAGCATATTACAGAAAACTGATAAGCTAAGGCAGTTCAATACAAGATATAAAAAGTACATGAAAGTAGGGCTGAACAGTCCTCGTGATACGGGGATGAATGGTTATACTGACCTTCACACTGCTTCACAGTGCTCCTTGCTGTTGCTACCGACATGTAGTCGACACAAAATACCCAGTGCTTCCGAGTATGAGGGAGCATGTGCCCTTCTCCCTTCATGCAGTGCTCAGGCCTAGCAGCCAATCGCTGTGTCTGAACTCTATCATATAACGGGGGGGGGTGGTGGGGAAGCATCACTGCTCCATGTAAACTCCCACTCCAGCTATCACCTGGACCAGATGTGGGAGGATGCTGGGAAGGAGAGTGTAACTGGGTCAGGGGGTGGCTTTGAAGAGACCCTGGCTGAATGGACAAGGTGACAGGGCCACTTTAGCTTTTCATCACTCTTTGCAAATTTACCAAAAGTGTTCTGGTCCTGGATACTCTTCGAACATTTTCTTGAGGACAGGGCTTTATTTCAGCTTGGGCTCGGGGGAACGCAGTACTGGCACCTCCAGTTCTGAATATAATGGCAAAGGGTGAAGGGGTGTACTGAAGGGATCTATTGTTGTGGGGGATTCTACTGTTGCTGGGGAGGTCCATTATTGCTGGTGAGGGATCTATTGTTGCTGGAGGGGTCTTATGCTGCTGGGGGAATCATTTGCTGTTGGGGGGATCTACTGTTGAGGGTAGCGGTATATTGATGCTGGCTGCTGGGTGATCTATTGTTGCTGGTGGGGTCTATTATTTCTGGCAGTGGTTGACTGTTGCTGTGGTGGATCTATTGTTACTGGGGGTATTTTGTTGTGGAGATCTGTTGTTGCTGGAGGGGATATAATGTTGCTGGGATGATCTATTGTTACTGGGGTGGATTTTGTTGTGGGAATCTGTTGTTGCTGGAGGGGATATAATGTTGCTGGGAAGGTCAGTTGTTGCTGTGGGGATCTATTGTTACTTGGGGATATTTTGTTGTGGGGATCTGTTGTTGCTGGAGGGGATATCATGTTGCTGGGAAGGTCTATTGTTGCTGGGGGATCTATTGTTACGGGGGGGTTGTTGTGTAGATCTGTTGTTTCTGGAGGGGATATAATGTTTCTGGGAAGGTCTATTGTTGCTGTGGGAATATAATGGTGCTGGGAAGGTCTATTGTTGCTGGGGGGATCTATTTTTCTGCTTTTATTGTTATTTTATTTAATTCAGGTACTTATATAGTGCCATCAATTTACGCAGCACTTTACATATATGTTCTACATTCACATCAGTCCCTAACCCTCAAGCAGCGTACAATCTAAGATCCCTAACTCACATTCATACATACACATACTAGGGCCAATTTAGACAGGATCCAGTTAGCCTACCAGCATGTCTTTGGAGTGTGAGAGGAAACCGGAGTACCTGGAGGGACCCCACACAGGCACAGGGAGAACTTGCAAACTCCAGGCAGGTGGTGCCATGGTTGGGATTTGAACCAGCGACCCTAGTACTACCAGGTGGTAGTGCTAACCATTTAGCCACTGTGCTGCCATGCTATCCTCTCCATCCTTACTACCTGGACCACGTTGCAATCTTTTCTGCACTTGAAACCTTATTGTTTTCAGTGGCTCCTTATCAGAGGTGCATTATCCACTGGACTGAGTGTCCCCAGGTTCTGCCACTATTTTTATACCCACAAACACAGTGCTAGGGCCAATTTATCCGCCAGCATGTCTTTGGAGTATGGGAGGAAACCCACGCAAGCACATGCAAACTCCATGCAACTAGTGTCCTGGTTGGGATGTGCTGGCCACTAAGTCACTGTGCTGCTCCATTCATCTTTCTGGTGTATTATGGGGAAAATAAGTGGGAGAAGATGATGGGTTCGTGTAAAAAGTACAGTTCTTTGGACACTTGTTAATGGACCACAAGCCCCCATTTTTTTCTAAACGGAATCCATCTTATTGAGTGTCTGAGACATTTGTGAGAGGCGCTGATTTTATACGGAAAACATCCCATTCCAGGCGCATGTCACCCAAGTATCCCCTGACAGACGGAGAGGAAAGGGGCCCGGGCAGCCAGTGATTGCACCGTGCTTCCATGTGGGGGCGACAGCCAATCTGTCAGTGTGCAGATGGGACAGATCTAGGATCAAACATCCTCAAGGATGTGCCGAATGACTGCTTGGCCTAATCAGTTATTTCTCCGCTGAAATCTGTACAGACTTCTCCTCCGCCGCATGGGGTGGTCTGCTCTAACTGTGTTGCATTCAGGCCCTTCATCAATAGATGAAAACTGGGCCATTGCTGCAGCTTGTGAAGGACACGCTATTTTGCTGATCATTTAGGGACCATTTACAGTGTTGCGTTTTAATGCGAATGTTCCGGCATGCCAAAACGCATGTGTCTTGGCCCCCCACAATAAAGATAGAGCCATGTTCTCAAGTGCTGCATAGCAGTACCTTTTCAAGATACGATATTTATTTATTTTTAATTATTCTTACTTATTAATTTTATTTTCTTGTGTCTGGAGGCCCATAGAGTCAATGGTGGGACCTTAAAACACATTCTATACAACATATATTTGGATGCCTTAGCAACATGTCAACAAGCCTTGGTCAGTGTCTTTTATCCATATCCTCTCCAAGTTCTAAATTCAAAAGTACATTAAAACCGTCATAAATCTCTAAAATAAATAACCCAAACCCGATAGTCCAAATGACCACATAAGTGGGGTATCTGTCACGGTGCCAGGCTACCAGTTCTTCTAGGTAAGGGGTCTCCAAACTATCTAAGCAAAGGGCCAGCTACCTGTCCTTCAGACTTTAGGGGGCCTGACTGTAACATCAGTGGAAGTAAAGAAAGCCCCATCATTGGTTTTAATGTGAAGAATAGTGCCCCATTGATGGTGTCAGTGGAAGGAATAGTGCCTCATTGATGATGTCATTGGAAGGAATAGTGCCCCTTTGATGGTATCAGTGGAAGGAATAGTCCCTCATTGATGGTGTCAATGGGAGGAATAGAGACCCATCACTAGTGTCAGTGGTAGGAATACTGCCCCATCGTTATCAGTGGGAGGAATAGAGACCCATCACTAGAGTCAGTGAAAGGAATTGTGCCCCATCATTGTTATCAGTGGGAGGAATAGTGCTCCATCATTGGTGTCAGTAGGAGGAATAGTGCCCCATTGTTGGTGTAAATGGGAAGAATAATGCCCCATCATTGTTATCGGTGGAAGGAACAGTACCCCATAATTGGTATTAGTGGGAGGAATAGTGCCTGTTATTCGTGTCAGTGGAAAGAATAGTGTCCTATTGTTGATGTCAGTGGGAGTGATAGTACCTTGTTGTTGATATCTTTGGAAGGAATAGTGCCCCATCATTGGTACTAGTGTAAGGAATAGTGGCTCATAATTGGTGTCAGTGGAAGGAATAGTGCCCCATCATTGGTGTCAGTGGGAGGAATAGTGCCCCATCATTGGTGTCAGTGGAAAGAATGGTGTCCCATTGTTATTTTCAGTGGGAGGGATAGTGCCCTGTTGTTATCTTTGGGAAGAATAGTGCCCCATCATTGGTGTCAGTGGCAGGAATAGTGCCTTTTCATTGGTGTCAGTGGGAAGAATTGTTCTCCATCATTAGTGGCAATGGTGTCAATGGGAGGAATAGTGCCCCATTGTTGGTGTCAGTGGGAAGAATAGTGACCCATCACTGGTATCAGTGGAAGGAACAGTACCCCATCATTGGTGTTAGTGGGAGGAATTGAGACCCTTCTTTGGTGTCAGTGGAAGGAATAGTACCCTGTTTTTGGTATTACTGGGAGGAATAATGCCCCATCATTGGTGTCAGTGGAAAGAATAGTGTCCTATTGTTGATATCTTTGGGAGGAATAGTGCCCCATCATTGGTGTCAGTGGAAAGAATAGTGTCCAATCTATGCAGTCATTGGAAAGAATAGTGTCCAAAGGGCCAGATACAAGCAAGCAAAGGGCCTTTTCCTGCCCCCGGGCCGCAGTTTGAAGACCACTGTTCTAGGTGATGGAGGCAAGCTACCTTGTCAAGTTCCAGTATCTGAGAATCACACTCCTGGCGGCAGGTAGAAAGAAGGGGAACGGGCCTTTGGTGACAGATTCACTTTCAGGGTAAAATGAGTTGTCTGAGTAGCACAGCGGAAACTTTGTCTGGAAAGCTATAGCTGTTTAGTGACTGATTTTATTTGTGCCCTAAAGTCGCATTTTCTAAATGTGTGACAACAGAGATGAATGTAGACATTACAAAAGACACAATAGAACATAGTGGTGTTTGTCAGATTTCTTTCCCACAGGCCTTGGATATTCTGAGGCAGCAAAGCTTTCATGTTGTGTTTTGAGGAGTGTGATAGGCATCCAGTCCTGCCGCACATACCGCCACATTCCCTGTCGATGGGCCATGACGTTATTGAAGTCATGCTTTGGGTCTAGTGGCCGGAGACAGTTTGTCAGACGACCCCCAAACACTGAATTCAAGCTACAGTACGCTGTGAAGACAGTGAAGCATGGTGGTGCAAGCATCATGATATGGGGATGTTTCTCATACTACGGTGTTGGGCCTATTTATCACATACCAGGGATCATGGATCAGATTGAATACATCAGAATACTTGAAGCGGTCATGCTGCCTTATGCTGAAGAGGAAATGCCCTTGAAATGGGTGTTCCAACAAGACAACGACCCCAAACACACCAGTAAACGTGCAACATCTTGGTTCCAGACCAACAAGATTGACGTTATGGAGTGGACAGCCCAATCAGCGGATCTTAATCCAATAGAAAACTTGTGGGGTGACATCAAAAATGCAGTTTCTGAGGCAAAACCAAGAAATAGAGAAGAACTGTGGAATGTAGTCCAATCATCCTGGGCTGGAATACCTGATCACAGGTGCCAGAAGTTGGGTGACTCCATGCAACACAGATGTACAACAGTTCTCAGAAACAGTGCGACTACAACCAAATATTCATTAAGTGAAAGCAAAATCTTCAAACATTTCTCAGTTTATATAGTGAATGTTTGAGTTTGTAAAGAAGAATACAAACACTGCTATTTTTTTTAACAGTCTAATATTCACTTTTCTTTAATTGTTTTAGAGGAACAACACAAATTTGATCTATTTTTCTTCATGTTTTGATTTGGAATAGAATGTGTAGCGTTCCCAATGCATTTGTGTGTATGGAAATAAAAGCTATTAGAAGGATTTTGAGCTTTATTCACTTTTTTCAATACACTGCTATTATGTTGAACACAACTGTATATCACTAGGCGTTTATGAGGACTCGGTCACGTTGTGTATTTTGCTTTATATTTACATCATTTATTTATATTTATGTTTTTTATTCACTTATACTTTGGTTATGATATTCTTTTATGCACTTAGTTTTACATAGATAGCGCTACATCATTCACTGAGTTATTTGTCTATAGATCATTAGGTATATGACTGGAAGGTGGCGGCTTCATCAGTTTATTCATTTAGTGGTCTAGCTAGGAGCGCAGGAGGTTTTCATTCACAAATGCAAAGGTGCTCACTGTACAGCTGTAGGTTAGTCTGTTGTTTTTTCCTATGAATTTACTTTTAAATATGTACAGTATATACAGTATATATATATATACACTATATATTACTAAACGTATTGGGCATCCCAGTTTAAGCAGCAATAGACCCCTCCCTCAACAGTAGATCCCTTCCAGCAACAATAGATCTCTCCAGCAACAATAGACTACCATGCAAAAACAGATCCTTTCCAGTGACAATAGATCCCTCAGCAGCCAGCATCAATAGACTTTCCAGGACACCCCAGTACCCCTTGCCATTACATACATTCAGTGCTGGAGGTGCCGGTTTCCCTGTGTTCCTGCAGGAAAAAAAAGCCCTGTACATACATACACAAAACACATTTATATTTTTTTAGACAGAGAGAGGGGCCACATTTATTAGTCTATGTGCATATCCGCAATACATCGCACAGATGTTTTTTGTAAGTTCCAAAGCATTCATTTTAACTGGTTCCCGCCCGGCCTATGGCCGAATGGCGGCCGGCAAAAACCCTCGTCCCTCCGGGTGGACGTCATGTGGCGTCCTTTCGGGCATGCGCAGTTTGCATGCCTGAAGAGCCACGCAATGGCGCGATCTGTCACCGGCCGTGTACCTCGGACACGGCCGATGACAGATCTGTGTACCTTGGACACGGGCGATGACAGATCTGTGTACCTTGGACACGGCCGATGACAGATCTGTGTACCAGCCCCGTTGCCAGTACCATGTGACCTGCTGTGACCAATCACAGAAGGTCACATGACAGTTGTATACAATGGATGGCTTCATTCATGCCATCCATTGTATATGAGTGTGGCTAGCTGTGAATGGTCACAGCGATCACATGCACAAGCTGGGCCAATCACAGCCCAGCTGTGTCATGTGATTAGCTGTGGCCAAATCACAGTTAAGAAAAAAAAACCCTGAATGAATCGATGTCATTCAGGTAAATGCTTGCTTATAGCAAAGTAATTCTTTGCTATAAGCAAATTGTATAAAAAAAAAAAAATATAGATCACTTCCCCAAAGTACTACAACGTTACTATGGTAATATTATACTACTTTGGTCATAGTGAAATATGAAAAAAAAAATCTTAAAAAAAGAGAAAAAAGTAATACAAGATAAAAAATAATAAAAAAAAAAATATCAATTATTGTTTTTTTTCATACTGTCACCAGTCAGTGTCCCTGATCACCACCATGCCAGTTATATGATGATGCTGTACTGCACTGGTGACAGTATGTAAATAAAAAAAATAGTGAAAATAATTTTTTTTATTTCTTCATTTCCAAAAAATTATGACAAAAAAATTACAACTTCAAAAAACTCGCCATGCCTCTTATGAAGTACGTCGGACTGTCTACTCTGCAAAAAGGGGTCATTTGGGGGATATCTGTACAGTTCTGACATTCTTGGACCTCAAGAAATTAGATTGGCTGTCAGTACTTCACTATTGATCAATATTCAGATATATACCATAGTTTGTGAACTCTATAACTTTCCTACAAACTAAATAATACATCCTAATTTGGGTTATTTTCACCAAAGACATGTAGTAGAACACATTTTGGCCTAAATTTATGAAGAACAATTATTTATTTGTAAACTTTTATCAGAACGTTTAACAGAAACAAAGAAAAATGTTTTTTTTTTCAAAATTTTTGGTCTTTTTTTGTTAATTTAGCAAAAAATAAAAACCCCAGCTTTGATTAAATACCACCAAAAGAAAGCTCTAGTTGTGTGAAGAAAATGATAACATTTTAGTTTGGGTACAATGTTGTATGAATGCGCAATTGTCATTCAAAGTGTGAGCGCTGAAACCTGAAAATTGGCCTGGGCAGGACGGGGGTAAAAGTGCCCGGTATGGAAGAGGTTAACAATCCAAGCAGAAAGCCAGTGTGGAGTTCATATAAGTGTGCACTAGATGGCGATGTTGAGATGTTAAGTTTTCTTGGAAAAAAGGTGAATTTGGTTATTGAGCAGAAAAGTTTCCGATTCCCGTGCCTGTGTCATCACATGAAACCTTGGGATCCATAGACATAGGACCATTGCTGCCTGCTGGGTTGTATCATATTATGGCAGCCCCCAGCCCACTGATGGTAGAGGAAACCGCCGCTACCTGGTCACCTGGGCCATATTTATGTGTGATGGGTAAAGTTGCCAACTTTTTTTGCAAACAAATACCAGCCGCAGTGGGTGTGGCTTTTTAAAGAAGGGTTCTGTGTGGTTTGTTAAAATGTTTCTAAACCCAGGACCCTGCATTCACTATATCTGGTCTCCCCAGACCCTGCATTCACTATATCTGGTCTCCCACAGTACACACAACATGGAAATGCAATTATTTTAGTAAATATAAACTGCTAAATACCTTTTCTAATCAGCAGTATATAGCAGTCTTGTGATTTTTATCAATGTCCAGCTGAGCACATGTTAAAGCTTGTAGGAGGAGTTTTCATTTTGCTCTAGGAGGATGCAGGATCGCTGACCCTCTGCCTGGAAAGTGCTGATTGACCCTGTGCTGATCACATGCATTCTCCCAAGAAAACAAAAACCTCTTTAACAATACACACCAAAATGAGCATGTTCAGAGTAACTCTACACAATATGTCTTATCAGGAGATAGAGGGGGAAGATCAGAAAAGTCAGGATCAAACTTTTTTTTTACACAATGCAGAGGATTAACCCCTTAGGTTACACATCAGGGGTGGACTGACCATTCGGGCATTGCCCGAGGGCCCGGGGTCAGATATAGTGAGTGCAGGGTCCGGGGAGACCAGATATAGTGAATGCAGGGTCCGGGAAGACCAGATATAGTGAATGCAGGGTCCGGGGAGACCGGATATAGTGAAAGCAGGGTCCGGGGAGACCAGATATAGTGAACGTAGGGTCCAGGGAGACCAGATATAGTGAATGCAGGGTCCGGGGAGACCAGATATAGTGAATGCGGGGTCCGGGGAGACCAGATATAGTGAACGCAGGGTCCGGGGAGATCAGATATAGTGAACGCAGGGTCCGGGGAGACCAGATATAGTGAACGCAGGGTCCGGGGAGATCAGATATAGTGAACGCAGGGTCCGGGGAGACCAGATATAGTGACTGCGGGGTCCGGGGAGACCATATATAGTGGATGCAGGGTCCGGGGAGAGCAGATATAGTGACTGCAGGGTCCAGGGGAGAACAGATATAATGACTGCAGGGTCCAGGGGAGACCATATATAGTGGATGCAGGGTCCGGGGAGACCAGATATAGTGAATGCGGGGTCCGGGGAGACCAGATATAGTGACTGCAGGGTCAAGGGGAGACCAGATATAATGACTGCAGGGTCCAGGGGAGACCAGATATAATGACTGCAGGGTCCAGGGGAGACCATATATAGTGGATGTAGGGTCCGGGGAGACCAGATATAGTGAACGCAGGGTCCGGGGAGACCAGATATAGTGACTGCGGGGTCCGGGGAGACCAGATATAGTGAATGCGGGGTCTGGGGGAGACCATATATAGTGGATGCGGGGTCCGGGGAGACCAGATATAGTGACTGCAGGGTCCAGGGGAGACCAGATATAATGACTGCAGGGTCCAGGGGAGACCAGATATAATGACTGCAGGGTCCAGGGGAGACCAGATATAATGACTGCAGGGTCCAGGGGAGACCAGATATAGTGACTGCAGGGTCCAGGGGAGACCAGATATAATGACTGCAGGGTCCAGGGGAGACCATATATAGTGACTGCAGGGTCCAGGGGAGACCAGATATAATGACTGCAGGGTCCAGGGGAGACCATATATAGTGAATGTAGGGTCCGGGGAGACCAGATATAGTGAATGCGGGGTCTGGGGGAGACCATATATAGTGGATGCAGGGTCCAGGGAGACCGGATATAGTGAATGCAGGGTCCGGGGAGACCAGATATAGTGACTGCAGGGTCCAGGGGAGACCAGATATAATGACTGCAGGGTCCAGGGAGACCAGATATAGTGACTGCGGGGTCCGGGGAGACCAGATATAGTGAATGCGGGGTCTGGGGGAGACCATATATAGTGGATGCAGGGTCCAGGGAGACCAGATATAGTGAATGCAGGGTCCGGGGAGACCAGATATAGTGACTGCAGGGTCCAGGGGAGACCAGATATAATGACTGCAGGGTCCAGGGGAGACCAGATATAATGACTGCAGGGTCCAGGGGAGACCAGATATAGTGAATGCAGGGTCCGGGGAGACCGGATATAGTGAAAGCAGGGTCCAGGGAGACCAGATATAGTGAACGTAGGGTCCGGGGAGATCAGATATAGTGAACGCAGGGTCCGGGGAGACCAGATATAGTGAACGTAGGGTCCGGGGAGATCAGATATAGTGAACGCAGGGTCCGGGGAGACCAGATATAGTGAACGCAGGGTCCGGGGAGACCAGATATAGTGACTGCGGGGTCCGGGGAGACCAGATATAGTGAATGCAGGGTCCGGGGAGACCAGATATAGTGACTGCAGGGTCCAGGGGAGACCAGATATAATGACTGCAGGGTCCAGGGGAGACCATATATAGTGGATGCAGGGTCCGGGGAGACCAGATATAGTGAACGTAGGGTCCGGGGAGACCAGATATAGTGAACGCAGGGTCCGGGGAGACCAGATATAGTGAACGCAGGGTCCGGGGAGACCAGATATAGTGACTGCGGGGTCCGGGGAGACCAGATATAGTGAATGCAGGGTCTGGGGAGACCAGATATAGTGACTGCGGGGTCCGGGGAGACCAGATATAGTGAATGCGGGGTCCGGGGAGACCAGATATAGTGACTGCAGGGTCCAGGGGAGACCAGATATAATGACTGCAGGGACCAGGGGAGACCATATATAGTGAATGCAGGGTCCGGGGAGACTAGATATAGTGAATGCAGGGTCCGGGGAGACCAGATATAGTGACTGCAGGGTCCAGGGGAGACCAGATATAGTGGATGTAGGGTCCGGCGAGACCAGATATAGTGACTGCGGGGTCCGGGGAGACCAGATATAGTGAATGCGGGGTCTGGGGGAGACCATATATAGTGGATGCAGGGTCCGGGGAGACCGGATATAGTGACTGCAGGGTCCAGGGGAGACCAGATATAATGACTGCAGGGTCCAGGGGAGACCAGATATAGTGAATGCAGGGTCCGGGGAGACCGGATATAGTGAAAGCAGGGTTCAGGGAGACCAGATATAGTGAACGTAGGGTCCGGGGAGACCAGATATAGTGAACGCAGGGTCCGGGGAGACCAGATATAGTGAACGCAGGGTCCGGGGAGACCAGATATAGTGACTGCGGGGTCCGGGGAGACCAGATATAGTGAATGCAGGGTCCGGGGGAGACCATATATAGTGGATGCAGGGTCCGGGGAGACCAGATATAGTGACTGCAGGGTCCAGGGGAGACCAGATATAATGACTGCAGGGTCCAGGGGAGACCATATATAGTGGATGCAGGGTCCAGGGGAGACCAGATATAATGACTGCAGGGTCCAGGGGAGACCAGATATAGTGAATGCAGGGTCCGGGGAGACCAGATATAGTGAACGTAGGGTCCGGGGAGACCAGATATAGTGAACGCAGGGTCCGGGGAGACCAGATATAGTGACTGCGGGGTCCGGGGAGACCAGATATAGTGAATGCAGGGTCCGGGGGAGACCATATATAGTGAATGCAGGGTCCGGGGAGACCAGATATAGTGAATGCAGGGTCCGGGGAGACCAGATATAGTGAATGCGGGGTCCGGGGAGACCAGATATAGTGACTGCAGGGTCCAGGGGAGACCAGATATAATGACTGCAGGGTCCAGGGGAGACCATATATAGTGGATGTAGGGTCCGGGGAGACCAGATATAGTGACTGCGGGGTCCGGGGAGACCAGATATAGTGAATGCGGGGTCCAGGGGAGACCAGATATAATGACTGCAGGGTCCAGGGGAGACCATATATAGTGGATGCAGGGTCCAGGGGAGACCAGATATAATGACTGCAGGGTCCAGGGGAGACCAGATATAGTGAATGCAGGGTCCGGGGAGACCAGATATAGTGAACGTAGGGTCCGGGGAGACCAGATATAGTGAACGCAGGGTCCGGGGAGACCAGATATAGTGAACGCAGGGTCCGGGGAGACCAGATATAGTGACTGCGGGGTCCGGGGAGACCAGATATAGTGAATGCAGGGTCCGGGGGAGACCATATATAGTGAATGCAGGGTCCGGGGAGACCAGATATAGTGAATGCAGGGTCCGGGGAGACCAGATATAGTGAATGCGGGGTCCGGGGAGACCAGATATAGTGACTGCAGGGTCCAGGGGAGACCAGATATAATGACTGCAGGGTCCAGGGGAGACCATATATAGTGGATGTAGGGTCCGGGGAGACCAGATATAGTGACTGCGGGGTCCGGGGAGACCAGATATAGTGAATGCGGGGTCTGGGGGAGACCATATATAGTGGATGCAGGGTCCGGGGAGACCAGATATAATGACTGCAGGGTCCAGGGGAGACCAGATATAAAGACTGGAGGGTCCAGGGGAGACCAGATATAGTGAATGCAGGGTCCGGGGAGACCAGATATAGTGACTGCAGGGTCCAGGGGAGACCAGATATAATGACTGCAGGGTCCAGGGGAGACCATATATAGTGACTGCAGGGTCCAGGGGAGACCAGATATAGTGAATGCAGGGTCCGGGGAGACCAGATGTAGTGAATGCAGGGTCCGAGAGACCGGATATAGTAAGTTCAGGGTTTGGGGAGACCAGATATAATGACTGCAGGGTCCAGGGGAGACCAGATATAGAGAATGCAGGGTCCGGGGAGACCAGATATAGAGAATGCAGGGTCCGGGGAGACCAGATATAGTGAATGCAGGGTCCGGGGAGACCGGATATAGTGAATGCAGGGTCCGGGGAGACCAGATATAGTGAATGCAGGGTCCTGGGAGACCGGATATAGTGAATGCAGGGTCTGGGGAGACCGGATATAGTGAATGCAGGGTCCGGGGAGACCAGATATAGAGAATGCAGGGTCCGGGGAGACCAGATATAGAGAATGCAGGGTCCGGGGAGACCGGATATAGAGAATGCGGGGTCCGGAGAGACCAGATATAGAGAATGCAGGGTCCGGGGAGACAAGATATAGAGAATGCAGGGTCCGGGGAGACCAGATATAGTGAATGCAGGGTCCGGGGAGACCAGATATAGAGAATGCAGGGTCCGGGGAGACCAGATATAGAGAATGCAGGGTCCGGGGAGACCAGATATAGAGAATGCAGGGTCCGGGGAGACCAGATATAGAGAATGCAGGGTCCAGAGTTTAGTAACACTTTAAGCATTAATAAACTTAGCCGGTGTGTTACTGTATTTGCTGCTTTTATAATTATTTACACTGTATGTTGTCTTCTGTTGCAGAGAAAGGAGCCTGCAACTGGTCAAAAACTGAAATTACATTGTAGTAGGTTTCTGAGATTTAGGGCTATTCAATCTTTTTGCATTCTATGTCCCATTGGAGAGATTTCTCTTCACTTCCTGTCTTGTAGACCCTACAGGAAATGAGAGGAAATTTCTCCAAAAAGAGTGAAATGCTGTTTTAGAAAATTGTCACCTCTTGGGAGACTTCTCCATTCTTCTTGTTCTGGTGATAATTTAAACTTTTGGATTTTTCCTTACTACTGGTCCTGGTAACCACAGGCGTCAGGAAGATTACAGAGAGCGGATCTCTCTATCATATACTGTACTCAAACAGCAATAAAAACCTGAACGGGATTCTAGTCCCTCGCCACTTTATTCAAAGCAGAAAAAATGTAGACTTTGGATACTGCACACTTATGGTGACATCTAGTGGGGAAGTAACAGCATGCAGGCCACATTTTTATTTACTACAGTTGTGTTAGGTTCTAGGCCAGGGGTCTCCAAACTTTCGAAACAAAGGGCCAGTTTACTGACTTTCATATATGAGGGAGGCCGGACTGTGGCCAGTGGGAGTAGAAAAATTACATAATTGATGTCAATGAGAAAAAAATTTCCCCTTCATTGATGTCAGTGAGAAAAATAGTGCCCCATCATTGGTGTCAGTGAGAGAACTAGTGCCATATCATTGGTGTCAGAGGGAGGAGTAGTGCCCCATCATTGGTGTCGGTGAGATGAATAGTGCCCAATCATTGCAGACAGTGAGAGGAATAGTGCCCCATCATTGGTGTCAGTGAGATGAATAGTGCCCAGTCATTGGTGTCAGTGAGATGAATAGTGCCCCATCAGTGCTGTCAGTAGGAGGAATTGTGTTCCATCAATGGTCTCAGTGGGAAGAATAGAGCCCCATCAATGGTCTCAGCGGGAAGAATAGAGCCCCATCATTGGTGTCAGTGGGAGGAATTGTGCCCCATCATTGGTGTCAGTGGAAGGACTAGTGTCTCCTATCAGTGGTAGGATTAAGCAGATAAAAGCAAGCAAAGGGTCACATCTGGCCTGCAGGCCACAGTTTAGAGACCCCTGTTCTAGACCAATACTAAGTAGCCTGCTAACCAAATAGGTTCTAGGCCAGGGGTCTCCAAAACTTTCGAAACAAAGGGCCAGTTTACTGACTTTCATATATGAGCAGGGCCGGACAGTGGCCAGTGGTAGAAAAATGACATCATTGATGTCAATAAGAAAAAATTCCCCCTTCATTGATGTCAGTGAGAAAAATAGTGCCCCATCATTGGTGTCAGTGAGAGGAATAGTGCCTCATCATTGGTGTCAGTGAGAGGAATAGTGCCTCATCATTGGTGTCAAAGGGAGGAGTAGTGCCCCATCATTAGTGTCGGTGAGATGAATAGTGCCCAATCATTGCCGTCAGTGGGAGGAATAGTGCCCCATCATTGGTGTCGGTGAGATGAATAGTGCCCAATCATTGCCGTCAGTGGGAGGAATAGTGCCCCATCATTGGTGTCAGTGGGAGGAATAGTGCCCCATCATTGGTGTCAGTGGGAAGAATAGTGCCCAGTCATTGCCGTCAGTGAGAGGAATAGTGCCCCATCATTGGTGTCAGTGAGATGAATAGTGCCCCATCATTGGTGTAGGTGAGATAAATAGTGCCCAGTCTTTGCCGTCAGTGAGAGGAATAGTGCCCCATCATTGGTGTCAGTGGGAGGAATAGTGCCCCATCATTGGTGTCAGTGGGAGGAATAGCGCCCCATCATTGGTGTCAGTGGGAAGAATAGTGCCCCATCATTGGTGTAGGTGAGATGAATAGTGCCCAGTCATTGCCGTCAGTGAGAGGAATAGTGCCCATCATTGGTGTAGGTGAGATGAATAGTGCCCAGTCATTGCCGTCAGCGAGAGGAATAGTGCCCCATTATTGGTGTCAGTGGGAGGAATAGTGCCCCATCATTGGTGTCAGTGGGAGGAATAGTGCCCAGTCATTGCCGTCAGTGAGAGGAATAGTGCCCCATCATTGGTGTCAGTGGGAGGAATAGTGCCCCATCATTGGTGTGGGGGAGATGAATAGTGCGCAGTCATTGCCGTCAGTGAGAGGAATAGTGCCCCATCATTGGTGTCAGTGGGAGGAATTGTGTTCCATCAATGGTCTCAGTGGGAGGAATAGAGCCCCATCAGTGCTGCCAGTAGGAGGAATTGTGTTCCATCAATGGTCTCAGTGGGAGGAATAGAGCCCCATCATTGGTGTCAGTGGGAGGATTTGTGTCTCATCATTGGTGTCAGTGGAAGGACTAGTGCCTCCTATCAGTGGTAGGATTAGGCAGATGAAGGCAAGCAAAGGGCCACAGTTTAGAGACCCCTGTTCTAGACCAATACTAAGTAGCCTGCTAACCCAATAGGATCCAGTGATATCATTGTGAGAACTGGCACACTGTAGTATGTCATGGCTGGCTGTGTCTGATGCATTTACAGAGTTATCTGTCATTGTTTGGATATACAGCTGATACCAGAAAATTCAGTCTTCCAATTGGAAAAAAGCAACTAGTTACCCATTGAATTACACTGTCCCTGGCCTACTAAACTAAACCGTAGGTCAACTTTCGTTTTTTTGTTTTGTTTTTCAGGAGTGATGATAAAAAAAGTTGAATCTTAAAGGAGGCTGACATTACTGAATCCTTCCTTTGTAATGCTAATTGCCTGACAGTTATGTCTTTATGAAATTGACAGTCTTTGTTATGAATCAATGATCCAGAACAATTATGCAGATCAGAAATGTGGACTTTCCCCTGACTTCTTTAGATGCATACTTGTTCAAGACCAGTAATTTAGAAGGCACTGGGGCAAAAGAACGTCAACTGAATCACATTTGGAGAAGGAAGCTGAGATTTTGCCCCTTTTGTCCTATAATGACATTTCTGTCCAACAGGCCCAGGTTACTTAAAGCAAAATTAAAAGTGCTCTCTGGTTATGTCTGCATGACATTTTGTGAATGGCTGGGGGTGATGAGCCAGCTACCCATAATGATCTGTGGAACTGTAAGTTTCAGTGCTGAAAGTTTGGCACTGACAGCTCTGTGAAAAGTTAATGAAGCTACATGTTTCAAACAAGGAAGCAGCAACCAGACATGGGACAGATTGCTTAGAGGTCATTTATTTTTAAAGTGCAAATATGTAAACATAGATTTTGGCGCACTAAGAAGAAAAAAACAGATGTATACTGTGATGGCTAGTATATTAACCACACAAGTAAAGTCCAATGGTGGTTAAGAGATGGCCTGTGTCAGGGGAAAAGATAAGGAAGTCCTGGAAAATGTGCCAATGCCCAATATGGCCGCACTCTCCCTCTCTCCACATGGCAGCCATCTTTAAACCTGGAAGTGCCCAGTGGCTTCTATGGAAAGAAGCCGGGAACATTCATGCAGGCTTAGGTGCAGTAAATATTTAAATTTTAACAATGTTTGCTAAAGCATACGGGTTATGTAGTAATGTCAACAATTTGGAATAGGGAACCTTTTTAAATAAGGGAACCTGCACCACTTTGGCATGCTTCTGGCAAGTGAATGGTAAGGGACAGGGACCTGCATGTGAGAGAGAGAGTGGAAAACAGGGAAAAGTTCCTGAGGAGGAGTAGGGACATTTATGGGTAGGCTCCTTGGTTATTGCAAATCCTCCGGTGTTTGGAGCTGGTGGGAAGTGCTGCTTCATCCTAGATACCTCTTCTGGAACTGCTACCCCTGCTAGCCGAAGCTGTTTTCTGGTAACGCAGCTGCTAAATGCAATATTGACCTATTCTGCACCGCTCTGCAAATATAGAATATATCCACACAGGGCTTTTTTTGCTCAGAAAATACATGCCATGACCCCAAACCCCCCTCTTAATCATGTTTTTTTCCATTTCAGTGGCCAGAATAAATTTATATTCTGGTCAATGAAATGAATAAACACCCAAGTGCCTGACACGCCTAAACACATTTGCAATAATGAGGCGTATGAGCATTTTTGAAGCTGCTTTCCTCCTGTCAAGAGAAGAGCATTTACAAAAGCCCCAGTGTGCATGAAGCCTTAGTTCTCCATTGGAGTGGAGACCCCTCCAGTCTGCTTATTAACCTGAGATGCTTGATCGTGTTTGGCACTAGCTGACAACAGTAGTACAGTAGCAGTCATTTCTCCACTGTTTTGTGCCATACCAATACAAACAAAAGAAATAAATATGAGAATGCCTAAACATTTGTAATAGCAATAATTTTCTGTGCAAAGTAGTGCATTATCTGATAGAAATACAGGGGTGCCAATATTTTTTTCCATGACTGTATTTTTGCCATGGACTGTTCTTCACACACATCTTCAGTTCTGCAGGGCATGACTACAGTTTTTGAAACACTTCAGCATATATTAGCTGATCTTTACCCAGACCCAGGGGCGGACTGACAACTCATGGGGCCCCCGGGCAAAAGGGGATCATGGGGCCCCTGTGTCCTTGCCCACACCCAAAAAATCCTATGAAAAAGCCAATGAAAGATACCAGGGGCATCTCATGGGGCCCCCTACTGACCCCGGACCCTTGGGCAGTGCCCGAATGGTCAGTTCACCCCTGCCCAGTCCTGATAATTTTGGAAGGCTGTGAACAAATTTTAGATCTGTCTGCTTTGCGGAAATTTTCCAAGTGACTTCTGGCCCTTCTGATGTGTTAACTTGTGAAAACAAATTTTGGAAGAGAACACAAAACCTGCCCAGAGCTGAGAGTGTTGGTGTACCTAAAGATTTGAGAAGGGTCAATGGCAGCTTGAGCTAGATTCAGGCCAGTTGGGGTCTGCCTCTTGCTTCCAGTGACAATTCCAGAATAACTGTCACATTTATAAAAGATCTTTGATTTTCATTGTTTTTCATGAAACAAGAAGTCCACTATGTCCTGTCATCTGCTGGCAAATCAGGCTGGAACATTTCTGTTTTCCAAGTCTGCCTGCTTCCTCTCTATTCTGTACTCTGTACTTCTCTCTGTATTCTCACGTTATTATCTTTTAACCTTCCATTCACATTCTTCATGTTTTTTCTTTTATCCAGTTGCTTTTATCAGTTCAGCTCAATTACACTAGTTTTAGATTACAAGATCAATAGTCAGCCTATGGGACTTTGAGAATGGGACAGGTAACCTGAAAATAATGTGTTTCCCGGTTCAATAAAAACATAATCATTTGATACTGTTAGAATAAAGTGTCAGCTTTTCACAGGATTTTTTGAAGCTTTAGTTGGAGATTTTGGTCAGATGGCACGGTGGATAGAAGATGTACTTAAACATAGTACAGGGGCAAGAGGCAGACATGATTTACAGTTGGGCTAAAAGAAATTCATAAAAGCAAGGACATTTCCTATGTGAAATGGCTTACACAAGTCACCTTTACTCTATATCAACAAAGACTGTCAATAACACTTAACTTTACTGTATGTATCCATGTCACTCAGGTGATGGCTAATCATATAGAAGACACGAACCCTTTAACATTCTTAAATTCTCCAATATTAATGGGTCTTAAAGGAACCCTTTTAATGAGAGGAATGCAGAAACTGCCATTGCTGACCTTTCCTTCTGGAAATGGTAGCTGCCTGTCATGCTGACCATTGACCCTCAATTCATTGCAGACTCAGAACAAGTTTTCAGATAAGAAGTTCTGACTTTACTCTTACTTTATTGATCTGTATACTTGGTACTTGATAGGAGACGGAAATGACGAGGTCTGCCTCACTTGTATCTCCAGCCCAGATCCCACTGGCATTGGAACAGAGGATGCCAGGGGACAGGAGGAACAAAAGTGTCAGCAGATGTTGACAGAGCTTGCATTTGGAGGTTCATTCCTCAAGAGACTGGCGGACCATCAGTTCAGAAATGGTAGCTATGCTCTGGAATCCAATCCAGATTAAAGGGGCACTCCACTTGCACTGCAGGTTCAGAATGAGTGGTAGATTTGAAGCAGGAACACTCAATGGTGTACAGAATTTGTACAGCAAACAGCCAGGCAGGCAGGCAGGCACTTGAGCAGGACTGGAAGCTGGAATCAGAGACAGGAGCGTGGTCACAGGAATAGCCAGGGTCATCAACAGGTGGGCAGCGAGGTACCGATTCATGAGCAGAGCTGGGTTAGGAACTTAGAAACAAGTCAGGAGCAGAATCCGAAGCTAGGTCAGAAACAAGGGAATCATACAAGAATAGCACAGGACATGGGAAACAACAGTAAAGGAACACCAAACCCAGATACTCCTGCGCTTAGGGATTATTATACATTATTTATATAGCGCCAAAAGGTTTGCTCAGCGCTGTACATTATAGTGGGGGACAGTACATGAGACAGTACAGTAACAAGACAAAACACGAGGGGTTCAAGGGCCCTGCTCTTTCGAGCTTACAATCTAGGAGGGAGGGGATAGTGGTACAGGAGGAAGTGGCTGTGGGGGATGGAGTAGTAGGAGGAGTGTAGATCAGCAATTAGGTGAGGGTGGGGTAGGCTTCCCTGAAGAGATGGGTTTTCAGGGTGCACCTGAAGGCGAGGAGGGAAGGTGACAGTCTGATGGATTGGGGTAGAGAGTTCCAGAGGATGGGAGAAGTACAGATTATGACCACATCCCGAATGTCCTGGAATATGCACGCCTTGCTGTCCTCAAAAGACCGGGGGAGTCCCAATGTACTGAATAAAGCAAAAAACAAACAGAGGGCGCACTGGCCTAGTGCATTACCTTAAAAAATGTATTTAATAAAAGTCGGTATTGTACCCACAAAATGGCAATACACTCAAAGGCACATCATAAAGGAACAGCTCTGTCCGATCTGCACTGCGTGTCTGTCCACAATGGGAACTGTGGACTTCCAACTGGCTAATGCGTTTTGAGGACTTGCCTCTTCCTCAGAGCCAACCCCTCCTCTTGACACAGGGGAAACAGCTGAGGACCAGTCAGCACTTGGCCCTCCATGATACAGTATTGGAAAGTTATCCTAGCTGGTGACAACAGTAGCTATCCTGAAAAGCTAAACTAAGCCTGTTGAAACAGTGCTGGAGTTGCTAAAGATCTCCCCACTGGAGTTCCAGACAGCAGTGAAGACTCAGGCTGGGTGAACTACTACCCCTTCTACCCATAAACAAACATTCTTGTTAATTTGTGTGGCTGTTTTAAGCAGTCACGCAGCAGATGTGCGTTTAAACTTGTATTGATAGGCAGAAGGAGAACTTTATTTTTTTCATCATGATATTTATTGTATTTGGTTAACTGTTGAACAAATATAAGCTGCTCTTCTACTGCAGTCTCTTGCCAACTGTCTTGTAGACAATTCCTTTGTAGGTCAAAATCTGAAAGAAACAAACATATATAGTTGCAAAAAAAAGTATGTGAACCCCTTGGGATTACATGGAGTTTTGCATGAATTGGGCATAAAATGTGCTCTGAATGTCATCAAAGTCACAACAATAGAAGAACACAGTCTGCTGAACATAATACTACACAAACATTAGATGTTCCCATGGTTTAATTGCACATAACATGTAAACATTCACAGTGCAGGGAGGAAAAAGTATGTGAACCTTTGGACTTAACTGGTTGACCCTCCTTTGGCAGCAATAACCTCAACCAAACGTTTCCTGTAGTTGCAGATCAGACCTGCACAACGATCTGTAGTAATTTTGGACCACTCCTCTTCACAAAACTGTTTCAGTGTAGTAATATTCTTGGGTTGTCTGGTGTGAATCGCTCTCTTAAGGTCATGCCACAGCATTTCAATCGGGTTGAGGTCAGGACTCTGACTGGGCCACTCCAGAAGGCGTATTCTGTGCTGTTGCAGCCATTGTTTTGTTGAATTACTTGTATGCTTTGGGTCATTGTCCTGTTGCATCACCCATCCTCTGCGGAGCTTCAGTTGGCGGACAGATGGTCGTACGTTTTCCTGCAAAATGTCTTCATAAACTCTGGAATTCATTTTTCCATCAATGACAACAATCCGTCCAGGCCCTGAGGCAGCAAAGCAGCCCCAAACCATGATGCTCCCTCCACCATGTTTTACAGTGGGGATGAGGTTTTGATGTTGGTGTGCTGTGCCTTTTTTTCTCCACACATAGTGATGTGTGTTCTTCCCAAACAACTCAATATTGGTTTCATCTGTCCACAGTATGTTTTGCCGGTAGTGCTGTGGAACATCCAGGTGCTCTTTTGCAAACTTCAAACGTGCTGCAATATTCTTTTTGGACAGCAATGGCTTCCTCCGTAGTGTCCTCCCATCTACTCCATTCTTGTTTAATGTTTTCCTTATTGTAGATGTGTCAACAAAAATGTTAGCATGTGCCAGAGATTTCTGTAGGTCTTTAGCTGACACTCTGGGATTCTTCTTTACCTCATGCAGCATTCTGCGCTGTGCTCTTGCAGTCATTTTTACAGGACAACCACGCCTAGGGAGAGTAGCAACAGTGCTAAACTTTCTCCATTTGTAGACAGTCTGTCTTACCGTGGACACATGAACATCAAGGCTTCTGGAGATACTTTTGTAACCCTTTCCAGCTTCATGCAAGTCAACAATTCTTGATCGTAGGTCTTCGGAGAGCTCTTTTCTGCGAGGCATGGTTCACATCAGACAGTGCTTTTTGAAACCAGTAAACCCAAAACAGGTGTGTGTTTTTTAAGGGCAGGACAGCTGTCAGCAACACATCCAATATCATCACACTGATTGGAGTCAAGGTTGGCTCACTCCTGGCTCCAATTAGCTCTGGGAGAAGTCATTAAGCTAGGATCTCACATACTTTTTCCTCCCTGCACTGTGAATGTTTACATGTTATGTGCAATTAAACCATGGCGACATCTAATGTTTGTGTAGTATTATGTTCAGCAGACTGTGTTCTTCTATTGTTATGACTTAGATGACGTTCAGAGCACATTTTATGCCCAATTCATGCAAAACTCCACATAATCCCAAGGGGTTCACATACTTTTTCTTGCAACTGTACATGTGTACATTATTTGTTCACAACCATGGTTTTACAATGTATATTCTGAATAAACCAGGATGTCATGAGGCCTAGCAAAAATGTTCTCCGTGGGGAACTACATAAAGCAAAACCTTAGTAAAAGTGTAAGCAGGTGCACTTAGCTAGTCTGCCATTCAGTGGCTCTGTTCCAGAATAGTGTCTGGTTACAGAGAATAGTGTCATCAGGTGCTAGGCCCCTTTTAGCTAGAACCCTCCTGTAGTGATGTATTGGATGAGTCAGTGCCCACATATAAGCCTGGTTGGGAGCAGCCCTAGTGCAGTTGGGGTATTGGAGCCAGAGACCCCACCTTTAGTCAGATGTAGTCAGCAAGTGGAGGCTCTGGACATGGCTGGAGGACAGGGAAATGTAGACCTGCACCCAGAAGAGCTGGCTTTAGTAATCCTGACTCTTATAGGGAGGCTAGAGCAGGCTGCAAAAGGCCTTTTAGGCCAGGCCAAGTGTTCCTTGGAGAGGCTATTCCCTTGGAAGACCTGGTAGAAGATGTGCCCAAGCCAGAGTTGAGTGCAGTGGTCCAGTCTCAGGAAGGCTACCTGTAAGGAGCAGTGAGCTGGATACCGACAGCCTAACGCAAACCAGAACAAGAGTACTGATGACCTCGGGAGGAAAAGGACTAAGTAGGGAAGATGGCATACTAAAGTGTACTGTTTCCTCATGTGACTGCTGCGGTTCGTCCACTCTATGTGATTGACAAAATGCTGTCAAGTGACCCTGGACAGTATGTCCACATGATGTGACTGTAATGCCATCTTAAAGTAACATCAGTAAAACGCAGCAATCCTAATTTTTTGTGTGGACATTTCTTCCTTAGAATATAAAGGTCAATGGCCAGAAATGTTGTGAGAAGGCCTCTGGCACAATGGTGAAAATCTCAAGCAGGAGGGTTGTTCTGGTAGCAAGAAGAAGCTTGGCAGGGACTTGTGCCTCTTGGCACCATCCCACAGCCATTTGCAAGCCCCATTACAAAATGGGTTACTAGGGGTCTTGCGTTTTTCTATAAATCTCAATGGTCAAACGTACACTTTAGCTGTGGCTCCGTGGCACCCCAGCAACAAGCGTAATTTATAGCTGCTTGCACAAGACCTTCAAATAAAATTACTTAAAAGGAAAATTCTACTTTTTGTTATTTTACATTTCTCTCTCAATCTGCAGCCAGCTGATTTGTTTCAAAAGCGTGCACTAAGATACAACAATTATCATGTTTGGAACACGTACATTAATGATGCAGATGACGGTATTCATGTGTGCAATATATACATATTCTTGATCATCTCTCAATTCATTAGTTTGGTATTTCACTCCACTGACACTGGTTGCTACTGGCTGTTCCCCCTGTTTAAAAAATAAGGTTCGACCGTTTTCTATGCATGATCCCTAAATGTACATTT
Source organism: Staurois parvus (assembly GCF_062004578.1). Classification (NCBI taxonomy): domain Eukaryota; kingdom Metazoa; phylum Chordata; class Amphibia; order Anura; family Ranidae; genus Staurois; species Staurois parvus. The sequence goes on along the minus strand of NW_028318507.1, from coordinate 52,243 downwards.
GGTGTTCAGGTAGAAGAAGCATATTATCCTTACAGAGATGAGAAGATCTCCGGAGACTTCAGTGACAGAGAGGACCTCCTTAAGCTGCGCAACCAGCTTGCCATCCACTAGATTAACGACAGCCTGGAACAGTAAAAAAATAAAAATAGTACAGGTTCATGTTTTTTTTTTTCAATAAATTCCTTTTTTTAAAATAACAGAATGAATATAACTGTATTTCACAAACAAATATATATATATATACACACAGTGGGGCGAAAAAGTATTTAGTCAGCCACCAATTGTGCAAGTTCTCCCACTTAAAAAGATGAGACAGGCCTGTAATTGGCATCATAGGTAGACCTCAACTATGAGAGACAAAATGAGAAAAAAAATCCAATCACATTGGCTGATTTGAAAAGAATTTATTTGCAAATTATGGTGGAAAATAAGTATTTGGTCACCTACAAACAAGCAAGATTTCTGGCTCTCACAGACCTGTACCTTCTTCTTTAAGAGGCTCCTCTGTCCTGCACTCATTACCTGTATCAATGGCACCTGTTTGAACTTGTTATCAGTATAAAAGACCCCTGTACACAACCTCAAACAGTCACACTCCAAACTCCACTATGGTGAAGACCAGAGAGCTGTCGCAGGACACCAGAAACAAAATTGTAGACCTGCACCAGGCTGGGAAGACTGAATCTGCAATAGGCAAGCAGCTTGGTGTGAACAAATCAACTGTGGGAGCAATAATTAGAAAATGGAAGACATACAAGACCACTGATAATCTCCCTCAATCTGGGGCTCCACGCAAGATCTCACCCTGTGGGGTCAAAATGATCACAAGAACGGTGAGCAAAAATCCCAGGACCACACGGGGGGACCTAGTGAATGACCTGTAGAGAGCTGGGACCAACGTAACAAAGGCTACCATCAGTAACACACTACGCCGCCAGGGACTCAGATCCTGCAGTGCCAGACGTGTCCCCCTGCTTAAGCTAGTACATGTCCGGGCCCGTCTGAAGTTTGCTAGAGAGCATTTGGATGATCCAGAAGAGGATTGGGAGAATGTCATATGGTCAGATGAAACCAAAATAGAATGGTTTGGTAGAAACACAACTCGTCGTGTTTGGAGGAGAGAGAATGCTGAGTTGCATCCAAAGAACACCATACCTACTGTGAAGCATGGGGGTGGCAACATCATGCTTTGGGGCTGTTTCTCCGCAAAGGGACCAGGACGACTGATCCATGTACAGGACAGAATGAATGGGGCCATGTATCGTGATATTTTGAGTGCAAACCTCCTTCCATCAGCAAGGGCATTGAAGATGAAACACGGCTGGGTCTTCCAACATGACAATGATCCCAAACATAATGCCTGGGCAACGAAGGAGTGGCTTCGTAAGAAGCATTTCAAGGTCCTGGAGTGGCCTAGCCAGTCTCCAGATCTCAACCCCATAGAAAACCTTTGGAGGGAGTTGAAAGTCTGTGTTGCTCAGCGACAGCCCCAAAACATCACTGCTCTAGAGGAGATCTGCATGGAGGAATGGGCCAACATACCAGCAACAGTGTGTGCCAACCTTGTGAAGACTTACAGGAAATGTTTGACCTCTGTCATTGCCAACAAAGGATATATAACAAAGTATTGAGATGAACTTTTGATATTGACTAAATACTTATTTTCCACCATAATTTGCAAATAAATTCTTTCCAAATCAGCCAATGTGATTGTCTGGATTTGTTTTCTCATTTTGTCTCTCATAGTTGAGGTCTACCTATGATGCCAATTACAGGCCTCTCTCATCTTTTTAAGTGGGAGAACCTGCACAATTGGTGGCTGACTAAATACTTTTTTGCCCCACTGTATATATATAAACATAGGAGTATAAACCTTTCCTCTCACAAGAAAATGTGTGCAGGTGCTTAAAGCCCAACTCTATCCAAAACATCCTTTTTAAAGCATATCCAAACCCCAAAGCCAATATTTTATGGATTACAGCTTACCAGACCTTAGATGTGGTGGCTGCATTAGTTTTAATTTTTCTGGTTTACAGTAAGTATCAATTTTTTTCCCTTTGATCTAATCAGAAATGCAGTGTCCTTTTTAATTCCTGTGAGCTTAAAGCTGAACCCTGGGCACGAAAACCTTAATTAAAATAGTTATATTCCTTAATTGCCACAAATGTTTGTACATCTACTCTGCAGAAACTAATCTCAGATATTACCTTTAAAAAGTAGTACAGGCTGCCTGCAGACAACTACAGGAGGGGGCGGAGACAAGACCAGTCACCCTGCACAAGGAGAGAGAGCAGCAGTGACTGGTCTTTATTACAGGAAACTCCTGTGCAGAGGTAAGGTTTCACACTGAATGGATGAGTGTACAGATCTGGAAGAAATACACAGAGCACACCAAGATTCAAAGAAGTACGAGTCTTGTATTTAGAAAATATTTGTTTATCCAGGAGTTTAGTTTTAACCTTCCTAGTGGTAATCCCGAGTGTGACTTTGGGTTAATTTACAATACCAAAAGCAGCAACCCAGAGCCACACTCGGGATTACACTGTAGTGCTTGTCCTGTGATCCCCCGATCCTTACCTTGTCCTGCGATTCCCCCAATGTCCTCCCGCTGTGCCAGCATCCGTCTGTTAGGATTCCATTCCTGTATCAAACCATTTCACATACATTTTGTCCCGAGTGCTTTGTCCTGTGCCCTGACCTGCATTTTTACCGTTCTTTCTGTCTGGAAACTTGAGAATGTCCATGGCATCGAAAAAGGATCCCTTTAGGTCAAAAGCGGTTTTAGTCCAGCTAGAAAACAGCGATAGTAAATCAGAACCACTTGCAGAATTGAGTGATAATGATTTGTGGGGAAATTCATCATCAGACACTGAAAGTGACGACAGCGACGATTCTGCCACTGAACTCAGCGATGTGCGAACTTTGCGCTCTATTTCAAATTTCAGTGTTTTTGGTTTGATTACATTATTGAATTAAATGTATTATTATTTTTTATAATTATTTATTATAATTTTATGATTTTGTGTTTCAAACTTTATCATACCCGGGATGTTTACTAGACTCTTGTTTGGACAGATTTAAGTAAGTTATTCCTAAGAATTACAGGCCTACAATATAAAACAACAAATTTCCATGCAAAACAATGTACCGCTTTGACATTCAAAAATAATGAGATCATTAGACCGTCAGGGAGGTTAAATGAAAGCAGAATATTATATTTATTGTGTAATCTACTAGTCCCATTAATCCACAATGTAATGAAGATGAACAAAGACAGACGTCTGAAGTCCAGCCTATGAGACAGCCATTGATGCCTCCATACGTACAGTGGAGAAATCAGTGTAGACAAGAAGGAACATTAGCTGCTTCTTCAGCATTCTATGTGATCTTCCCAGCCTTTTACTTTGGTTTGTACAGGCTTTGCTCTGCCATCAAAAAACGTAGGTTAAATAAACTTGTTAAAGAGACCTTGTCACCATTTAAATAATAAATCTCTTAAGAATATATGTGCATTTAATGTAATGTCTGCATTTTATTTACTGATAGAAGCTTCCTTTGTATAGACAGCCAAAAGCCCTGAGACTGCTGCTGAGTGCCACCATCTAGGATGTAATATCAGCAGACTCTCAAGTGACACTCTATAGCAGCGGTGTCAAACTGGTGGCCCTCCAGCTGTTGCCAAAAGTCCCATGAGGTATTGCAAGATTGACAGTTACAAGTGTGACTCCCAAAGGTAGAAGCATGATGGGACTTGTAGTTTTGCAACAGCTGGAGGGCCACCAGTTTGACACCCCTGCTCTATAGTATTCCTCTTCACTCCTCACCCAGCTGCTACATAAAGGGTTATATAGGAAAGAGAGAGGAGGGGTAGAGGAGCTGGGCCAGCACACACAGTAATTAGACATTCCCAGAAGAGGAGAGATCTTAGCAGGAGTAGTCAAAGTTGCTAACCAATTCAAAGGCACATTGCAAGTGAATAAAAGTAGTTTATGGAACAGAAAAAAACCTCTGTATACAAGCATTAAAAATACTTGATTGTTCTGTTGTTTTGTTCCATGTCCATTGGGTAACTTTATCTCCATAATAGAGATGATATATTCCATCTGATAGGTTTATGATCAAACTACGGTGTCTTCTTTATGCCGTCACTTCATCTAAAACGGTATGGTATGTGATCTTGTCTGGTGTTATTAACCATTTGGATGTAAGGTAAACAATTGTAATGGTCTCCAGTCATGCTGCTGTGCGCAGTACATTCCACTCCAATAGGCATTCATTACAACTCAGCACACATTTTATATATATATCTCATTAAAGGGTATATTTTAGATTCATCAATTGGCCAGATGGAGCGTAAGGATACGCATCTCATTCCACATTGTCAAGCTTTAGGCCACGTTCACACCATACATGCAGAAAAACTGATGGAAACTGATGTGCAGATTTCATTTGCAGAGACATTTTTCATACATGCTTCAATGAGTTTTATACATGTTGCAGGTTCCTGCTCAGAAAAAAACTGCATGTGATACCAGTGTTGTGGTGTGAACAGGGCACATAGAGAACAACTGATTTTGTTGCGCGCTTGCAGAAAAACTGACATCTCTGCACCATGGTGTGAACGAGGCTTTAAAGTCCGTGGTTTCAATCCCGCAAGGACACTATAGGCATGGAGTTTTTACGTTCTTTCCTTTCTGAAACAGAAACAATATTGTGTTTCTAACAAGGTTCCAGTACACTGTGATATTATTTTGATGCTCAGTTTTATCTAAAACTACAAGTTAATATGACCATTTCATCCTCTAACAACTCCTCCTATTGGTGTTCTTACCATAACTTTCCCATGAGTCGGTGAATCCAGTTCAACCTCCTCACCGACTGTGAATCATTGCGTAGGACACTGGGCCCTGTGGTCACTGTCATCACAAAATGGTTTCCAGTCTGGACAATTTCAGTGATGGTCTTCAGATCTTTTCTTTTCTGGATTACGTCATCAGGAACCCCTGAAATCAGTAAAATACCTTTGTTATGTGCTTTCCAGAAACCATAAACTAGCCTGCATGGGCATTGCATTCAAACTGGTCTCAGTCACACATCTAAGCATCCACACACATATTTCAGGATTGCTTTGGGGTTGCCAGGACATTGCAACCCGCCGGTGCTGGTATTAGGCTTAGTTCACACTGGCACGGAAAGCAGGCATTTAAGGGATGTTGTTAACGCTCCTCAAATGCCTATGCAAATGATTTTATTGACAGCACACAGTGCTGTTCACATTATTATAAAATTGAAGCCTCATGTTGAGTCTGGAGGAGTTTGAAGCCTTTCAAAGACTCCCATTCAAGTGTATGGTGATGCTCTGGCAGGCATTTGCGGGGCGTTTGCAGTGCAGTTGTGGCACGTTAATAACATGACAGTTTATTATAGGCATTTGTGGTGTGGTTTTAACGCTTGTAAAATGCTTATAAAACGCTTCAAAACTGTGCATAGGGAGTTTAGGGGGCATTTTTAACGCTAGTAAAACACCAGTCTAACACCCATACTAAAGCTCTTTAATGTCTGTCTGCTGCCAATACCAATGTTGTAGGAGAGTTTAAGAGTTAGAAATGTAGTCAAGTGTGAACAAGCCCTTAAGGAGATTGTGGGTACAGGTCATACAGATGAATAGAGGCAGCTCTTGGCTTGCTATGACATACAGATAGAATAGTTATTAGGTATAACTTGGCCTTTCTGATCTCTTGTAACACTGAGGAACCCTTGAATTAACTGTGAGGTCTCAGGGAACCCCCACTAATATATACAAGTACTATATCTACAGCTCACCGCACATCTGAATGATGGTCAGTGGGAAGAAAGCTCCTTACAGTTTTGGTGAGTGTGAAGAATTCCGCCCCTTTCAGATAAAATGTGCATTTATGTCAGTGGTTACATACAGTATCTGAAAGACAGAATTGATTTGCTCATGGAACCCCTAGCAACCTCTGGAGGAACATTGAGGTTCCACAAATCCTGGTTGAGAGGCTGGTGTAGCTAGTGGTCAGTTAGCTTGGTGATTGATAACAGTCTGACTTCAACAAGACTCTTTGCCTTCATCAGTGAAAAGGACTGGTGGCTACACCAGGAAAAGGATGGGAGGATTTTTAAATTTTTTTTTAGAATGACTTTTATTTATGTACAATATTTTCTTTCTTCTTCACCATAATGAAATTATTTTAAGATGAGAACCTATTTTAGAATACAATTTGGGATATCTGAAGGTGACTGAATATGCTGTATCTAAACAAACAGGAACTTCTATGCAGCTAGCACATACAGTATGTAACACCCTCCAGGTTAGTCAGATAGTATTAGAAAGAGGCTGAGTAGCAGCCAGGGAATGAGTCAGCCTGGGAGTGAGGTTACCTCAGGAAAGGCTGGGAGGCTCTAACAGGTCAGAGCTTTCTGGGGCCCTCTCACCTCTCCAGAAACCTGACAGCTTTCTGGAGGGGGTGGAAGAGGCTTAGATCTGCATGTTTGAGGGACCCTGACAGGAGGTTGAGCATGGTGACCAGGGAAACCCTCAAATGTGCAGAGCCTGGGGGAAGGTGTGCAATTTCGGATGGAAAATGGATTGAGGAAGGCTAGAGTGTGGAGCCTGGAAGGGTGCCCCAGGGAGGGGATCTCACCAAAGGCAGGTTGCTTGAAAAAAAGAGGATCTCCACTGCCTCAACATCTCCTAGGGAGGACAGCCTGTGCAGCAGGGAAGGAGCCAGCCCAGCATAAGGTCTGAATGCAGCCACCAATCCACCAAGCTAACAGGAGAGGACAGAGTGAGTACTCATACACCCCATGAGCCGGATAAGGGGAAAGGGACGTCAGGTGCAAGACCCAACTAGCTCCTCATCTGGGACTGCTTGTGCTAAATTAGCAGCTTCTGGGCCTGGACCCCCTTGTCCAGGGATACCCTCAGGCAGATGGATGAAGAGGAGGATTCATCTGTGGTGTGAAGAGGTACACCAAAGAGCCATTGGTGCTCTTCCAGAAAAGAGACTGTTGCTAAAGGTTCCTGTAATAAATAAATAAATCCACATTTCTGTACATAGTTGCTAAGGAGTTTGTTCTCAAGTTCTGCAGTTCCTCGGGCATCCCATATACCCCTAGACCCCATCTAAGTTCGTAGCCCTTAATAAAATCATAAAACCAAGCTCAAGGGCTGTTCTTTGGCTCCAGTGTGCAAAGTGTGGAAAATGTGTGTTGCCTGGCCGTGTAGAGCATAGGGAGACCCAAGTAAAAATTCAGCAGCCCCTAAGGGGGTAGTGCTACTCATACATGAGCAGTATGATGTGATTTACTTGGGAACAAGAGTCTAGCCTAGACAATTTACAGTGGAGTTGAGTGAGGGCTACAAAATGAACTATTAGCAATTTGTGAAATCCGTGCCCAAAGCCCAGACCACCAGAGAAATTCTTCCTTCAAGGATCAGTAAACAAGTTACTATGCTGTCCTAATTGATTATTTTATTTCTTTTTACACTAGCCGATGTTTCCTTTTGATTTACCAAAACTCTGTAACCTTTTTACATTTGAGCATTATTCCAGACTGGGGTGAAGATAGAAGTTGATGAAAAAAAGATGGAAAAAATTGTTGGCACATTGTGGCATGATGGAAAGATTGAGTGCCTGTGGACTATGGAGTCTCAGGAAATAACTAGTGATTTAATGGAGGTGGTGTATCTGTTCTGAGACATCAAGCATGCACAGTAGACGTTTCCAGACCTTATTAAATTTGATTGATACTTAATGTACCTTTTGGAAGTATACCATCTGTTCCATTGCAGACCGTAGAACACATGCACTGAAAACTAAACTATTCTGCTCCACTAGCATTTAGCAGACTCAATAATCCAAGGGGTCATGAGATATGTTTTCAGGGGCCGCAAAGCATGGCAATCTTGCCCAGCTATTAGAAAGAACAGAACAGTTCACAAAGCGGGTCTTATTTAGATATCTTATAGGCTGGAAAATATGCAACATATAGAATAGAACTATTACTCTTTTTTTTATTTAGCGGCTGTATGTTTATTATTATTTTGGGGGGGGGGGGAGTACATTTAGGGTAGTGAAGTTAATTTTATTGATTGTATAATTACAGTATGTTAAAGTCTAGCTCTATCTTTCCTTTCATTTCTTTCCTTCTCTCCTTTCCAACTATTTAAAATAATGTGAAAAGTATGAAGGATTTACTCATGTCAGCCTCATGTTTATGGTTTATGTACTTTAGGCTGTTATTGGGTACATTACAAATATTATATTATTATTATTATACAGTATTTATAAAGCGCCAATAGTTCGCTCAGCGCTGTACATTACAAAAGGGGGACAAAACATGTGACAGAACAATACCAATACAATGCAAAACATGAGGGGATAAAGGGCCCTGCTCTTTCGAGCTTACAATCTAGGAGTATTTTCTCTATTATGTCTTTAAAAGTTTTTTCGTTTCTTTGAGTTGATTAATTTTATTTTGTAAACAATTTAATTTTGATTTTTAATTTTATTAGGTAATCCCCCACTGTAGAGAAGCCTTAGAACCTTTTGTCAGGTTTAATGTTGTTTGTGCCCTGATAGAAACAATTTATTTTCCCTTTCATTTATTCTAAAGCTGGCCATGCACTAGTAGATTTCCAAATGAATGTTCATTTGAACAATTGTATGGAAATCCGTATGTAAATTCTTAGTATATTCAATGACTTGACGAATATCGTTCGAAAGTACTTAACCACTTGAGCTCCAGAGGATTACCCCCCTTAATGACCAGGCCTCTTTTTGGTACTCGGCGCTGCACTAATTCAACTGATAATTGCGCGGTCATGCAATGCTGCACCCAAACGAAATTTACGTCCTTTTTTTCACACAAATAGAGCTTTCTTTCGGTGGTATTTGATCATCTGTGCGCTTTTTATTTTTCACGCAATAAACAAAAAAAGGCCAAACATTTTGAAGAAAAACAATATTTTTTACTTTCAGCTATAAAAAATATATAGTAAACTCAAAGTTGTTTATAAATTTAGGCCAAAATGTATTCTGCTCCATGTTTTTGGTAAAACAAATCCCAATAAGTGTATATTGATTGCTTTGTGTGGAAGTTATAGCGTCTACAAACTATGGTATAGATACTGCAATTTACGCCATTTTTCTGCTATACAGCGCTGCGCTAGTTTAACGGACAATTGCGCGGTCATGCAATACGTTACATAAATTAAATTTACATCCTTTTTTTCCCCACAAATTGAGCTTTCTTTTGGTGGTATTTGATTGCCTGTGCGGTTTTTATTTTTTGCGCTATAAAAAAAAAAGGCTGACAATTTTGAGGAAAAAAACCCAATATTTTGGACTTTTTGCTACAAAACATGTCCAGTAAACAAAAATGCAAAAATCAAATTTAGTCATAAATTTCTGCCAAAATGCATTCTGCGACATGTCTTTGCTAAAAAAAAAAAAAAAACCAATATGTGTAAATTAATTGGTTTACGTGAAAGTTATAGCGTTTACAAATGGCGGGAAAGATACTGGGATTTTTAGGTTTTTTTTATACTAATAATGGCGGCGATCAGCGAATTATGGCGGCGATCAGGGACTTATGGCGGGACTGCGGCGGACATTCTGACATTGGGGGGTACTGACTTGGGGTCACTGACATCCCCAAAAACACTAATACAGTGATCAGTGCAAAAAAAAAAAAACACTGACACTGTACTAATGGCAATGGGGAGGAAGGGGTTAACTTTATTTTGCAGGGAAGGGTTATAGGAGTGAGGGGAGTGTTTTACTAGGGGGCGGGGGTGTGTACTGGACGGGACAAGGCTGATCAAGAAAGGGAAACTGTTCTTTCTCGATCAGCTCATCCTCAAGCTGACAGGGAAGTGACAGACAGCACAGCTACTGCAGCTGTGCTGTATGTCACTGTTTGCCGCCGATCGCCGGGAAACAGCCGCTAAGGACCGGCTGTGACCCGGCGACTCACATCTGCGGCGGTGATCGGTGAGACAGATAGGGCAGCGGCACGCCTCCTATTTGTTTACAAAACACACATTTTAAAACGTGGTTTTGCCTGCGAGTGCCGCCGTATATCTACAGTGGCTGGGCGGCAAGTGGTTAAACATTTTGTTTTGATTTTTAACATTCAATTCTGAATAAATAGATTTTCCCAAACAAAATCTACATTTACTGTTAGAAATTTGTAGGCTACATGTTCTTAAAATAAAAATGTTTGAAGTAAACTCGTGTATGGCCAGCTTAACATTTGTTGAATAGAAAGAAGGTAAGGAAGAATCTCCCTAAAGAAGACAGAAATAAAGGAAATGTACTGAGAGAAATATGTGGCTTGAACTTGCAGACTTCTATTACAGGAAATGTTACATAATACAGGCAGCGTTTTGTGGACACCTTACCATCACACTATCTATGCTTGTTAAACATCCAATTTCAAAACCATGGGCATTAACCACTTCAGCTCATTGGGTTTTTTTAACTTCTTTTGGCAATATTACTTTACAATAAATTCTTTTCAATGGAATTTATAGACAAATAGATCTCACTTTGGACAGATTTTTTCCATAGAACTGGAAGTAAAAGGATATTTCCCAAAAGGAAATAGATGGAACAAACAACAGGGGCATTAACTCCTTACTCTATCAAATATGACTTCTACTACAGTCCAGCAGCCTCCTGGGATATCCACGTCAGATATCACAGGAGGCATCAGCCTACAGACAGCAGCTGGAGAAGGACCGATCTGGAAGGGCGGGCTGCAAGAACCCAGACAACTCTCAATGATCTAAAAAAGGTAGATGTCAAGAACGGAAAAAGTATTTCCTCATATTTGTAAATTAAATGATTTACAGAGGAGTGTTTTATTTGTTGATTTTGATATATTAAAAAGGCCAAAAAAATGGAGACTTTATTACCACTTTAAAAACCAGACAAGACGCAGAGACTGGCCAACAGATTGGAATTTCTATGGTCCCAAGACCTGATGCAAGCATATCAGCAAATGGAGACCATGCAGGTTTAGCTGTACCTACACAATGTGCTGAACCAACTTCCCAATTCTCTTCTACTAGGAGAGAGTGACCCAAGTCTGTCTATGCACACCCATCAAAATGTTATATTTATAAAAAACCACTGACAACCAAAAAGTGAACATTTCTTGTATCAGTGTGCTGGATGGCATAATGTATGTCTACAAGTGCCATGAAATGGGCAGACTTTAGCCTTCCAGAGACCACAGTGAACTGGTTTCTGAAATTAGCTGGCTGTATCATACAGTACATACACTACATGGCTAAACGCTGCCAAATTATTGAGTCCAGGTGCACAAAGGCAGGTCCATGATGACACCGTTTATGGAGTTTGGTGTGACATAACTCACGTGGTCAACACAGAATCCTGAATTCAACCCTACTGGCAGGATCACCGCTGGGCTGAACGGAACAGACAAACAAACTTGTAGTGTGTACCAAGCTGAACATTCAGTTGCTGGCTTCAAAACAAAAAAGTATACAACGCCTGTGTGTTTACTATAGTAAGCAGTCACAGTCTGAGAAGAAAAGCCTGTCCCCTGACAGCATTGTGCAGTGAAGGACCCTTGCTCTTTCTGTGGAAGCAGCGGTTGTTCTGCAGAGGACAGACCTATAGCTTTGGGATCAGCGACACTCATGCACCTTGCAGATTGGAGAGTTCTGTCTCTGACTCAGCAGTGGGGTATCAGATCGCTGAAAGGCAACCGTTGGCTCCACACAGCGAGAAAGGGTCCTTCTCAGCAGCATTGCAGATAGAGGACAAAATGTTCTTTGGTTTTTTTTTTTTTTTTGTTACAATATTTTTGTTTTGATGCATCTTAAATGTATTTAGAGGATTTATACTGAAAAATATGTTGACTTTTACATTTTCAAAAGGAGAACAGATATGGCAATCCCCTGTAATTGTCTCAGAACAGCAACTTAAAGTGATTCTAAACCCACTTAATTTTCTTTAAAATAATAAACATGTCATACATACCTGCTCTGCGCTCCCCTCAGGTCCCCCTGCTGGTGGTCCTGGCTCCTCCCCCTTTGCCAAATGTCCTCATAGCAAGCCACTGGCTATGGGAGCACTCGTGCAGGTTCACTGCCGAGCCAGCTCTGAGTGTCCATTGACTCACAAAGCACAGCCTGGCCCGGCTTCCTCCTCACTGGCTGTGATTGACAGCAGCAGAAGCCAATGGTTCCCGCTGCTGTTTCTGAGCCAAAGAGGAGGGAGAGAACAGAGAGATGAAATATTGATTTTTGCCAAAATGTCATCTATCCTTCTAGTGTAAGATCTGAAATTACTAAGAATAAAAAGGTGCTCTGGATAGGCAGTGGATTGCTGCTGACAATGTATGTGTGTTTTGGTTATAGAACTAAACTGCCCGAGTGATGCCTGCTGTAGTACTCCAGTGATAAAACATGAAAAGGAACCATGGCTTACCTTGCGCCTATGATCCCCAGGTAATCCAGTAACCTGAGAAATGGCTTTTTCTTCTGCCCCATGGTCCCAACTTCCTACTGAATCATCTCACACACTGCTCAGCTCACCGGACCATCACTGATCAAGGAGAAACCAGCAGGAACCTTAAACCAGGAGAAAATACAAAAAAAGAAACAACAAAATATATAATACATTTCACACATACCAGCCTTTATATAATATTAACCTCAAACATATGGCTGAAATATTTATACAGGTCTTATCTGACAAAAGGATTTGTATTTCTATCCTTCCAGTCCTGAGATCTACACAGCTCTGCCACACAGCACAGTCCTGTTTGGCAGGGCAGGAACCCCATTTTTTTCTGCTGCAGTTAACGAACACTTACAGGTCTTGCCTTTCCCCCAGCCTAGGACTGAACAGTAAAGAGAGAAGCAGAAAGCCGAATCTTTCTGTCACGTCCCCTTCTCCTCCTATCAGCACATGAGCACAATCAACTGGTCCCTTGTACTGCTTCTCTCACCCCCCCCCCTTAGTCTGATCTCTGCTGCAAAGGACTTCAAGAAGCTGATAATAAATCAAATTTCAGCTACTGTTTGCATTTCAAAAAAATAATTTATGGATATATTAAAGTGGAGCTCCACCAAAAAGGGGAAGCTTTGCTGGTTTGCCTCCTCCCCCCCTCCACTGCCACATTTCGCACTTTTTTGGGGGGGAGCGGGTCCCTGGTTCTGGCATGCCCTCTTCTTTCCCCCCCCGCAGTCTTCTGGGACACATTACAGGTCCCAGAAGATTGCTGGACCATTCGGGAGGCGCAGTACAACTCGTGCATGTGCAGTGGGCACCCAGCTGTGAAACCACAAGGCGTCACAGCCGGGTGTCCACAGTTAAGATGCTGGCGCCAGGGGGAAGAGACAAGCGGGAGAAGGGACGGCATGGGCGACAACATCACTGATCCTGCTAAGACACAGTTCAATATTTTAATAGGGGTAGAAAGTAGAACTATAGGCAACATTTTTTTTCATTTTGGATAGAGGAAGGGAGGGTTATAACCCCTGTCAAGTTTTATTTTTTGCTATCTGTGTCCCAAACAGGAGAAATAGAGAGGGGGAATCTTCCAGGGACACAGACAGCAATAGAAACCTGACAGGTGTTCTAATCCCTCTCCTCTCTACCCAAACAAAAAAAAAAAAGTGTTTCCTTTAGTTATACCTTTAGGCTTTCTAATCCCAAGAATGAAAATACTCCATAATACTTGCTGCCGGTATTCTCACCTTCCAAAGCATTTTAGTTCATGGATAAGTTCACCTTTTGATAAAAAAAAAAATGCACATTTTATACGCAGGTAAAAAAATGTGTATTATTGTTTGCTGCAGAAGCCTGGAAAGCATTGCACCAGCGATAGGCAGATGACTGATGCCATGCAGGTCTCCTGCAGATCTGTCAGTACATCTGCTCGCCCCATACAGGATGTACCAGCAAGCAGATATACTGACAGGAAGACTGAATGAACTACCCCAGTGCTCCACAGAGCCGTGATAGTTCATTGAGAACTACAAGCTGACAGCCGCTAAGTCTGGGGACTAGTAGTTTCTCATTCACAGAGGAGTGACACGGCCGGGCAAATGGAGTCCCACACGGCCACATTTTTAAAAAATGTGACAGCTATCGGGGAGAAGATTGCTCACTAGCTGACAAAGCTGGTGATCTGCAGGGAGCGGGGGCCAGTGCGTTCATAACATGTTACACTCTGAATATGGGGGTAACATGTTACAAAAGGGGAATTAGCCTTTAACCACTTGCCCTCCAGAGGATTTACCCCCCTTCCTGAGCAGGACATTTTTTTGCATTACGGCTGGTAAATGGTACGGTGGGATATGATTGCCTATGCGGTTTTTATTTTTTGCACAATAAAAAAAAAAAATAGACTGACAATTTTGAGAAAAAAAAAAACAATATTTTTGACTTTTTGCTATTAGACATGTTCAGTAAAAAATTTTTAAAAATCACATTTCGTCATAAATTTAACCGTTTCCATACCGGGCACTTTTACCCCCTTCCTGACCAGGACATGTTTCAGGTTTCAGCGCTCTCACACTGTGAATGACAATCATACAACATTGTACCCAAACTAAAATTTTATCATTTTCTTCACACAACTAGAGCTTTCTTTTGGTGGTATTTAATCATCGCTGGGGTTTTTATGTTTTGCTAAATTAACAAAAAAAGGCCAAAAATTTTGAAAAAAACCCCCACATTTTTCTTTGTTTCCGTTATAAACGTTTGCAAATAAATAATTGTTCTTCATAAATTTAGGCCGAGATGTATTCTGCTACATGTCTTTGGTGAAAATAACCCAAATTAGGATGTATTTTTTAGTTTGTAGGAAAGTTATAGAGTTCACAAACTATGGTATAGATCTGAATATCGATCAATCCTGAAGTACTGACAGCCAATCTAATTTCTTGAGGCCCAAGAATGTCAGAACAGTACAGATATCCCCCAAATGACCCCTTTTTGCAGAGTAGACAGTCCGACGTACTTCATAAGAGGCATGAAGTTGTATTTTTTTTGTCATAATTTTTCGGAAAATGAAAAAATAAAAAATATTTTCACAATTTTTTTTACATACTGTCACCAGTGCAGTACAGCGTCATCATATAACTGGCATGGCGGTGATCAGGGACACTGACTGGTGACAGTATGAAAAAAAAATATAAATAATTTTTTTTTATTATTTTTAATTCTTTATTACGATTTTTTTTTCATATTTCACTATGACCAAAGTAGTACAATGTTACCATAGTAACATTGTACTGCTTTGGGGAAGTGATCAGTATTTTTTTTTTTTTTTACACAATTTGCTTACAGCAAAGAATTACTTTGCTATAAGCAAGCATTTACCTGAATGACATCGATTCATTCAGGGGGTTTTTTTTTTGTGCTTAGCTGTGATTTGGCCACAGCTAATCACATGACAGCTGGGCTGTGATTAGCCCAGCTTGTGCATGTGATCGCTGTGACCAATCACAGCTACACACACTAGTATACAATGGATGGCATGAATGAAGCCATCCAATGTATACAACTGTCATGTGACCTGCTGTGATTGGTCATAGCAGGTCACATGTTATCGGCAACGGGCCGGTACTCAGATCTGTCATCGGCCGTGTCCGAGGTACACGGCCGGTGACAGATCGCGCCGCTGCGCGGCTCTGCAGGCGCGCAAACTGCGCATGCCTGGGAGGATGCCATATGGCTTCCACCCGGAACGCTAAGGGATTTGGCCGGGCAGCTAATGGTTAAGCCAAAATGTATTCTGTGACATGTCTTTGCTATGAGACAATATGTGTAAATTAATTGGCTTACGTGATATTTATAGTGTTTACAAATGGCGGTATATATACTGGGTTTTTGTTTTTTTTTTTACTAGTAATGACGGCGCTCAGCAACTTATAGCGGGACTGCGGTGGGCATTCTGACACTGGGTGGAACTGACATCCCTAGGGACACCAATACAGTGATCAGTGCTAATAAAAACCACTGACACTGTACTAATGGCAGTGGGGAGGAAGGGGTTAACATGTGGGGCGATCAAGGGGTTAACCTGTGTGCTGTGTTACTATGGGGCTGTGTGTTAGTGCTTCACTGTAAGCACACTGCTTTGCATGGCTGTGCTATGCACAGCCATGCAAAGCAGTGTGCAGGAGCTGACAGGGGAGAGAACTGTTTTGTTTACAAACCATTCTTTACCCCCCCCCCCCCGTCGGAGATGTTCGGCAATCACCGACCGGGACCGGGTGACTGATAGCCACTGCCGTGAATTGTGGTGCAGGTAGGGCACACGTGCGTCCCCTACCTGGCAATGCAAAATCAGGTATATACACGTGATTTTGTGCACCCGTGCCGCCTTGTAGCAGTACTTCTGCTATAGGGCGGACGGGAAGCGGTTAATACAAGACTGATGTTTACCTTCCTGGTGACACCTCTGGCACATGTGCATTCTAACCAATATTCTCAGTATCCTGAAATGCTGCGATGTGAAGACACCTTTGCTCTAATGACATGATCACAGATCTCCAGTATAGGTTCTCATTCTCACAAGCCTTCCTCTGTTTACTTCCCTGAAACACCATGTGACAAGCAACATCACAGGGGCTGTGTCATCACTTAGGCTACTTTCACGCTGACCTGCGGCAAAAACACATATGCATATCTCACACGTTTATACCGCGGTTGCTGTGCGTTTTGTGGTGTGTTAGATGTGTTGCATTACAAAGCATATTGGTGAATAGCTGGTTGTTAAGGACGTCATCAGGTACTGGCTTCCTAACCACTTGACAACCAGCCTATAGCCGAATGAAGGCCACAGCGCGGTTGTCCAGTTCTGGGAGGGCGTCATACGACATCCTCCTAGACCGCGCCCTCCCGCGTGCCCCCAGCGGCACGCATCTGGCGATCTCCGTGATTGCTGTGTCCTATGGACACAGCTGATCACGTGATGTGGTAAAAGGGCAGTCATAGCAGCCTTTTACCACATGATCAGCTGTGTCCAATCACACAGCAGATCGCTGGGTAAATGCAGTTGCTGGTCGTCGGCTTCACTTTCCTCACGCTGTCACAGTGTGAGGAAAGTCCTGCTGATAACCGGCAATTGTCTGAAAACAGATTGGCACTGATGATCAGTGCCACCCACATGTGCCCAGCAGTGCCACTCACGTGCCCAGCAGTGCTTCCCATCTGTGCTGCCCAGCAGTGCCACCCACATGTGCCCAGCAGTGCTTCCCATCTGTGCTGCCCAGCAGTGCCACCCACATGTGCCCAGCAGTGCTTCCCATCTGTGCTGCCCAGCAGTGCCACCCACACGTGCCCAGCAGTGCCACCCACATGTGCCCAGCAGTGCTTCCCATCTGTGCTGCCCAGCAGTGCTACCCACACGTGCCCAGCAGTGCCACTCACGTGCCCAGCAGTGCTTCCCATCTGTGCTGCCCAGCAGTGGCGCCATTCAGTGCCCAGCAGTGCTGCCCATTAGTGTAGCGTCATCAGTGCCGACTCATCAGTGACGCCTCATCAACGCACATCAGTGAAGGAGAACAATTACCTGTTTGTTTCTATTATAACATTTTGTAAAGAAAGACTTTTTATTTTGATTTTTTGCTATTTTTTTGTTTATAGCGCAAAAAATAAAACACCCAGAGGGGATTAAATACCACCAAAAGAAAATCTGTGGGAAAAAAAATGATAAAAATGTCATATGGGTACAGTGTTGCATGACCGCTCAATCGTCATTCAAACTGCGCCAGCGCTGAAAGCTGAAAACTGTCCTGGGCAGGAAGGGGGTATAAGTCCTCGGTAGGGAGGGGTTAAAGGAGAAGTTCACCAATCATAACATGTTACACCCATAATCAGGGTGTAGCATGTATTGAATGGACCGACCCCCGCAACCCCCTGATCTCCATTGGGACAGCAAGTGGGGGATTTTCTCCTCCCTGCTGACACAATTTAAAAAACAAATGATGTGGCCGTGCAGGGGTTCCGCCCGCGTCACTCAATCAGTGTTCTGTGAATGGGACAACTACAAGTTCCTGCAGCCTTTGTGGCGGTCAGCTTGGAGTTTTCAATGAAGGACCGCGGCGCACCGCAGGGCAGTGTTAGTACATGGAGCCTTCCTGTCAGTAGTATACTGACAGATCAGAGGGAGACCTCCATGACACCAGCCATCTGCTGATTGCTGCTACAAAGCTTTACAGGCTCCACAAACAAAAAATAATAAATGCACTTTTTTTTTTTTCACCAGAAAATAAAAAAAAAAAAAAAAAAGTGCTTTTATTCATAAAAAGTGAACTTCTCCTTTAACTAGCAGCTATTCATTGGCTGTGAAGGATGCCGGTGGGCGGACACTTCTTAACAATCAGCACATTTCTGTCACATGACCTAAAAAAACCGCCCCCTGGGTGAGGATTGGTTAAACTGTGAGGGGCGGATGACACCAGGACGGCCCAGGAATGCGGCACTGAAAGACTTGTGGAAGAAGTGGGAGGACTGGAGAACTCGGACACTCAGGGCATTGAGAGCCACAACTTGGGGGCCATTCACACACTTTTATTGTGATTTCAGTGAGCTGTACCCTGTGCAGGTCTGGGGGGGGTCAGCCACAGTCTACCTCCCCAGTGTTCTGGGGGAACAATGGGGGGGCAGGTGGGGAAACGCTGAGGGGGCGGGGGGGGGGGAAATGACGCTGAGGGGGGGGGGTTTAATGACGCTGAGGGGGCAGGGGGGGGGGAATGACGCTGAAGGGGGAGGGGAAATGACGCTGAGAGAGCGGGGGGGGGGGGTTTAATGATGCTGAGGGGGCAGGGGGGGGGGAATGACGCTGAGGGGGTGGGGGGGGAATGACACTGAGGGGGGGGGGGAATGACGCTGAGGGGGCGGGGGGGGATGACGCTGAGGGGGGGGAGATGACGCTGAGGGGGCGGGGGGGGGAGATGACGCTGAGGGGGTGGGGGGGGGGGAGATGACGCTGTGGGGGGGGGGAGATGACGCTGTGGGGGTGGGGGGATATAACGCTGAGGGGGTGGGGGGGATATGACGCTGAGGGGGCAGGGGGGGGATATGACGCGAAGGGGGAGGGGAAATGACGCTGAGGGAGCGGGGGGGGGGGAAATGACGCTGAGGGGGCGGGGGAAATGACGCTGAGGGGGCGGGGGATATGACGCTGGGGGGGGGGAATGACACTGAGGGGGGGGGAGGGACTCTGGGGGGCAGGTGGGGGAGCCCCAGCTATGTCTGCCCCTTTTTACCCCCCCCACCTCTCCAGACATAACCTATCAGCCTTTCTATACAGACAATCCCCCCAGCCTTGTCCACAAAGCCCCCCGACCTCCTCTATGCACCCCCCGGCCTCCTCCATCCACCTCCCCGGCTCTCCTGCCCTCTGTCCTCCTCACCTGCTCAGCTCTGCTCCCCCCTCGGAGGCCATCATCCCCGCCCCGGCCGTTCCTTTGCTGTTCCCCTGTCAGCTGCTCCTCTCCTCCGCCTCCCATAGACTTTACATAGCTAAAGATGGCCGCCGTTTTCTCTGTATGGAGCCGACTGGGAAGGGAGACATCTATGGGATGAGCGGTATTACACCTGAGAATGCCATCTTGTGGCGGAATTCTAGAATAACCAATAAATGGCCCCAATCCTGTGTAATTCTATGTAAAATCTATAAAATGATAGAAGATGGATTTGGTTGTACTGTTACATGAGCGCCATATTGCCAGTCAGAGTGACAAGGCCGGAAAAGTGACAGTTGGTGTGACAGTTGGTGGGAGGTGCTGAGTCAGCCTGAGACCTGCGCTGGTGCCGAGGCGATTGCATCCTCAGACTGTGTCTCCTGCGACTGACTGCATCTCCTGCGACTGACTGCAGTTCTTCTCCTTTCTATTACATTGCGTTTACCATACTAGTTTTCTTGATAACATTATTATTATTATTAGATATTTTTAAGCTGTTTTCAGGTACTCCGGCATCAATTACTACCAGGATGCCGCGATCTTCACGACGTCCATCTCGTGGAAGGCCATCACGTCAGGAGGGCGGAGAGTCTCCCATAGCCCATCGGACAAGGGCCAGAGCGCAACAACGGCAGAGACGGGAGGACGCCGCCATCAGCCGGAGTCGATCTCCAAGAGACCGCAACAGGGCTGCTGAGCACCACCCAGAGCCACAGGGAGCACCGGCCATGGAGCTACAGGGAGCACCGGCCATGGAGCCAGAGGGAGCACCGGCCATGGAGCCACAGGGAGCACCGGCCATGGAGCCAGAGGGAGCACCGGCCATGGAGCCAGAGGGAGCACCGGCCATGGAGCCAGAGGGAGCACCGGCCATGGAGCCAGAGGGAGCACCGGCCATGGAGGCACGCGGCGAGGAGCAGGTAATTTGTACCATTTGTTTGGCAGATTGTGAAGATGGAGACGCCAATACTACCCTACCCTGCGATCACCAATTCCACAGCCGCTGCCTCCAACAATGGGTTGAAGAGAGTGCTACCTGTCCCATGTGCCGGGCGAACATTCCTGTCCTGCAAGGGGACCAGGATTTCAACCGTATGAGAGAGTTTCTTGATGAAAATGGAATCGACTACGTGATCGATGAGGAGAATGGTATTATAGAGATCTATTATTAATATTACCAGCTTAGAAGTATTTATTGTATTATATATTTTAAGAGTTTTCCTTTCTTGTAGAAGTTATACTATTTAATGCTTTAAAAAAAAAAAAACAAAAAAAAACAAAAAACAAAAAAAAAAAATATATATATATATAGTTATTGAATATTATTATAAGTATTATATATTTTAAGAGTTTTCCTTTCTTGTAGAAGTTATAGTATTTAATGCTTTAAAAAAAAAAAAAAAAAAAAAAAAAAATATAGTTATTGTATATTATTATAAGTATTATATATTTTAAAATATGTTCTTTATTGTAGTAGTCTAATATTATTATTATTATTATTACACAGTATTTATATAGCGCCAACAGTTTGCTCAGTGCTGTACATTACAATGGGAGACAATACATGAGACAGTACAGTAACAATACAATAAAATACACGAGCGGTTCAAGGCCCCTGCTCCTTGGAGCTTACAATCTAGGAGGGAGGGGATAGTGGTACAGGAGGAAATAGCTGTGGGGGATGGAGTGGTGGGGGGAGCAGAGGAGATCAGCAGTTAGGTAAGGGCGGGGTAGGCTTCTCTGTAGAGATGGGTTTTCAGGGTGCGCCTAAAGGTGAGGAGGGTAGGTGACAGTCTGATGGATTGGGGTAGTGAGTTCCAGAGGATGGGGGAAGCCCTGGAGAAGTCCTGGAGGCGGGCATGGGAGGAGGAGACCAGGGAACTAGAGAGTAGGAGGTCTTGTGAGGAGCGGAGAGTACGTTTTGGGTGGTATTTTGAGGCAATGTTATGAACAGCTTTGTACGTCAATGTTAGTATTTTGAATTGTATACGTTGGGCAATCGGAAGCAAGTGGAGGGAATGGCAGAGGGGGGTGGCGGATACGGAGCAGTTAATAAGGTGGATGAGTCTGGCTGCAGAATTCAGGATAGACTGAAGCGGGGATAGCCTGTGTTGGGGTAGGCCTGCGAGGAGGGAGTTGCAGTAGTCAAGTCGTGATATGATAAGGGAGTGAATGAGTTGCTTTGTAGTTTCCGGGGTTAGGAATGGGCGTATTTTGGAGATGTTGTGGAGGTGGAGTCTGCATGAATTTGTCAGCGATTGGATCTGGGGCTTGAAAGACAGATTGGAGTCTAGAATGACACCAAGTACTCTGGCTTGCGGGGTGGGGCTGATGGTGGTGGTGTTGTTGGTTGTGATGGAGAGGTCAGGGAGAGGTCAGGGAGGGGGGGGGGCGTGGGCTGGGGGGAAAACTAGGAGCTCGGTTTTGGAAAGGTTTAATTTGAGGAAGTGGAGGGACATCCAGTCTGATATGTCGTTCAGAAGGCTAGTGATTTGGCCCAATCTCGTGGGCGGCGAGTGAGGTACTGGGAGGAGGTGGGGGAGGAGGGAGCAGGGAGTTGAAGGTGGAAAAGAGCTGGCGAGGGCCGGCGGAGAGGGTATTGATGAGGGTTACAAAGTAGGCTTGCTTGGCAGCATGGAGGGAGGAAGTGTAGGTGAGGAAGGCGGATTTATATCGGTTGAACGCTTGCTGGGATCTGGTTTTGCGCCATAGTCACTCTAGCGTCACTTGAGGTTTTTGGAATGGTCATTCTGCCAGGGTTGAAACGGTCGGGGTCTAATGTTTTGTGTGGTTAGGGGTGCTAAGGAGTCAAGGGCGGCTGACAGCGAGTTGTTCTAAACAGTAGTGGCCAAGTCAGGGCAGGACAGGCGAAGGATACTGTCGTAGAGTTGGTCAGCTGCAGAGTGGAAGGGGGCAGGGTTCAGGTTGCGGAGATTTCGGCTGGTGAAGGTTTGACGATTTGGGGGGTAGGTGTAAGAGGACGAGGATACGGAGAAGGTGATGAGGTTGTGGTCAGAGAGGGGAAAAGGGGTGTTTGTGAGGTTGTGGGGGGTGCAGAGATGACAGAAAACAAGGTCCAGGGTGTTCCCGTCGGAGTGGGTGGAGGACTGTATGCACTGTGCGAGTGCAAAAGAGGAGGTTAGGTGGAGGAGTTGTGAGTTATGCTTAAAAATCACATTTATTGTTATTATATTTATTATTGTTATTATTAATATTTATTTTAAGATATTTTCTTCTCATAGTAGTTAATGATTAAAAAAAAATACAAAAAAAATTGTTATTTTATATTAATATCATTATAATGATATATTTTAAGATGTGAATAGAAGAATCTGTTAGTTGGACTGAACGACAAAAACAGAACTTTTCCTGTGTGCCCACCATTTGAAGTGGGTGGATGCAGGGTGGTAAATTCTAATGGTAGGCATACCACACAAAGCTGCAGGCATAATCCTAGTATAATTTTATTCAGCCGGCGATCGGTTTTCATGTAAAAGCAATCCTAGTGACTAATTAGCTGCAGGATTGCTTTTACAAGCAGCGGGAGAAGATGCCCCCCCCTCCCCTTGCTGCCTTCCACGGCTTTCTCAGGCTTTCCCGTGCCATCGGGGGAACCTGAGAATGCAGCCGGTGTTTCTGCCAGCTAACCATAGATTTGACTGGAGACCGGAATGGAGCCAAACATCTCTATAGTCTAAGAAATCAGAAGCTTACCAGCATTTGATCACTTCAGTTCCGCAGGATATAAACAGCGCCATTTGTAAATTGGGAAAGCATCTGATCACACCGATCTTGGTGAGATTAGATAATGTAAGAGCAGAGGAGATATCTAGAGTCTGATAGACCCCAGATTTCTAAAAAATGAATGTATGACAATGTCCATCGCAGTTATAGGGGATATTTGCATTCCCTGACATAGCATTAAAAGTGATAAAAACAATGAAAGGGACAGTGTAAAAATAATTTAAAAAATCAAAGTAACTTTAAACTCAATTAAAGATTTATTTTTTTCTCCACAAGTTTCTGGAAAATGACAAAAACATTTTTTTTTTTTTTACACAAAGTTGTCACTTAAATGATATATTGCTCACACAAGCCATGGGTATATGTGGAATTACATATATAAAATACATTCTGCAACTTCTCCCGAGTATGGGGGTACCACATGTGAGAGACTTTAGCAGTCTAGCCAAGTACAGGACCCCAAAATCCAATATGCTCCTTCAGGCGTTTAAAGGGCTTTATTTACTCATTATACTTCCTGACTACCTATCACAATTTAGGAGGCCCTGAAATGCCAGGATAGCACCAATCCCCCCCAATGATCCCTTTTTGGAAAGTAGACACCCTAAGAAATTTGATAAGAAGCATGGTTAGTATTTTGCAGATCTCATTTGTTGCCACAAGTTTTTGGAAAATGGAGAAAGAAAACAAAAACATATTTTTTTTGTTTTTTTTATATTTCAAAACCTTGTGAGAAAAAATTAGATCGGCAAAATACTCACCATGCCTCTTTTTAAATTCCTTGGGGTGTCTACTTTCCAAAAAGGGGTTATTTGGGGGGGGGGTTTGCTGCTATCCTGGCATTTCAGGGCCTCCGAAACTGTGATAGGTAGTGAGGAAGTGTAATGAGGAAGTTACGCACCGTCAAGCTTTCAAAGTGGTCATTGGATTTCAGGCTCCTGTATGTGGCTAGGCTCCCAAAAAGTCTCACACATGTGGTATCCCCATACTCGGTAGAAGTAGCAGAATGTATTCTGGGGTGTAATTCCACATATACCCATGGCTTGTGTGAGCAATATATCATTTAGTGACTGGTATTTTAGCGCCTCAAGAAATGTGATGGGCAGTCAGAAAGTAAAAGCTGTGTAAATTATTATTATTATTATACAGTATTTATATAGCGCCAAAGGGTATGCTCAGCTCTGTACAGTAGCAAGGGGGACAGAACATGAGACAAGACAGTAACAATACACTACACGAGGGGTTCGAGGGCCCTGCTCTTTCAAGCTTACAGTCTAGGAGGGAGGGGAAGGTGGCACAGGAGGAAATGGGTGTGGGGGATGGAGTGGTGGGTGGAGTGGAGGAGGTTAATTGTTAGGTGAGGTCGGGTGTTAGGTGAGGTTGGGGTAGGCTTCCCTGAAGAGGAGGGTTTTCAGGGTGCGCCTGAAGGTGAGGAGGGTAGGTGACAGTCTGATGGATTGGGGTAGGGAGTTCCAGAGGATGGGGGAAGTCCTAGAGAAGTCCTGCAATCGGGCGTGGGAGGAGGAGACCAGGGAGCTAGAGAGCAGGAGGTCCTGTGAGGAGCGGAGGGGTTATCTGGGTATCAGGTCAGTTATGTAGTTTGGGGCGGCATTGTGAGTGGCCTTGTAGGTCAGGATTAGCAGCTTGAACTTGATGCGTTGGGCAATCGGGAGCCAATGAAGGGTTTGGCAGAGGGGGGAGGCAGATGTGGAGCGCTTGGTGAGCTGGATGAGTTTAGGATCGACTGGAGTGGGGATAGCGTTCGTTTGGGTAGGCCAGTGAGAAGGGAATTGCAATAGTCCAGGCGAGAGATGATGAGGGAGTGTACGAGTTGTTTGGTGGTGTCTGGGGTGAGGAATGTGCATATCTTGGAGATGTTGCAGAGGTGGAGCCTGCAAGATCTAGATAGCAGTTGGATGTGGGGTAGGAAGGAGAGGTGGGAGTCCAGGGTGACACCCAGGACTTTGGTGTGTGGGGTGGGAGAGATGGTGGCGTTGTTAGTAGTGATGGAGAGGATGGGGGGGGGGGCATGGGGAGGGGGAAGACCAGGAGCTCGGTTTTGGATAGGTTAAGTTTGAGGAAATGGAGCGACATCCAGTCTGATATGTCGTGTAGGAGGTGGGCGATGCGGGCAGAGAGTGAGGGGGTGAGGTGGGGGGTGGAGAGGTAAATTTGGGTGTCGTCGGCATAGAGGTGGTAATTGAAGCCGTGGGAGTGAATAAGTTTGCCAAGGGAGGAGGTATAGATGGAGAAGAGGAGGGCCCAAGGACGGAGCCTTGGGGGGACCCCGACAGAGAGGGGGAGGGAGGGGGAGGTGGCAGTGTTGTAGGTGACGCTGAAGGAGCGTTGGGAAAGGTAGGAGGCGAACCAGGAGAGAGCAGCGTCCTTGATGCCAAGGGAGTTCAGTTTGGCAAGGAGGAGAGGGTGGTCAACAGTGTCGAAGGCCGCGGAGAGGTCAAGGAGCAGGAGGATAGAATAGTGGCCATTGGCTTTGGCAGTTAGCAGGTCATTGGTGATTTTAAGTAGGGCGGTTTCGGTGGAGTGCAGGGGGCGGAAGCCAGACTGTAGGGGGTCAAGGAGGTTGTTATCAGTGAGGTGGGTGCTTAGGCGATTGTAGACCAGACGCGGAGAGGTCAAGGAGCTTGGAAGTGAAGGACAGCAAGGAGATGGGTCTAAGGTTGTTAAGGTTAGTGGGGTCAAGGGAGGGCTTTTTGAGTATGGGGGTGATGTGTGCGTGCTTTAGAGGGGAGGGGAAGGTGCCTGTGGAGAGGGAGAGATTGAAGATGTGGGTGAGGGAGCGGATGATGGAGGGGGGGGGGGTGACTGGAGGAGCTGTGAGGGGATAGGGTCCAGGGGGCAGGTGGTGAGGCGGGCTTCAGTGAAGACCTTAGAGACCTCCTCAGAGGTAGTTGGGCTGAAGGAGCGGAGTGTTGGGGAGGTGATGGTGTGCGGGGCAATGGGTATAGTGGGGGGTAGTGTGGCTATGAGGTCGGGGGAGGGGAGGGTAGGTGGGTTGGAGGAGGGCGGGAGGCTGGGTGGAGAGGTGGATTGTTAACAATGTCCTTACGGACTGCGTCAATCTTGTTCTGGAAGTGAGTGGTAATCTCGTGGGCGGTGAGTGAGGTGCTGGGTGGGGGGGGAGAGAGCAGGGATTTGAAGGTGGAGAAGAGCTGACGAGGACAGTTGGAGAGGGTGCGGATAAGGGTTATGAAATAGGCTTGCTTGGCGGCGTGGAGGGAGGTGGTGTAGGCGAGGTAGGCGGCTTTATAAAGGGAGAACGCGGGAGGGGATCTGGTTTTGCGCCATATCGCTCCAGCGTGCGACTGCGTCGTTTGAGGCATTTTGTGTGGTCGGTTTGCCAGGGTTGAAGCGGTCGGGGTCTAATGCTACGAGTGGTTAGGGGTGCCAGGGAGTCAAGGGCAGCTAGCAGTGAGTCGTTGTATGCAGTAGTGGCCAGGTCAGGGCATGACAGAGGGAAGATGCTGTCATACAGACAGTCAGCTGCTGGGTGGAGATGGGTCGGGTTCAGATTGCGGAGGTTGCGGGTGACGGTTAGACGCTTCCGGGGGGGGGGAGTTGAGAGAGGGGGAGATGGAGAATGTGAGGAGGTGGTGGTCAGAGAGAGGGAAGGGGGTGTTAGTGAAGTCGTGAGGGGTGCAGAGGTGGGAGAAAACGAGGTCCAGGGTGTTTCCGTTGAAGTGGGTGGACGACTGGGTGTGCGGTGTGAGCGCGAAGGAGGAGGTTAGAAGGAGGAGTTGGGAAGTAGCCGGGCTGTTGGCATTGATCGGGATATTGAAATCGCCTAGGATGATGGTCGGTAGCTCGGAGGAGAGGAAAAAGGGAAGCCAGGCGGCAAAGTCGTCAAGGAAGGGGGATGCGGAGCCAGGAGGCTGATAGATTACCGCAATCCGTAGGGGGGTGGGAGAGAAGAGCCGGATGCAGTGGACCTCGAAGGAGGAGAAGGATAGGGAGGGAGGGTTAGGGAGGACCTGGAAGGTGCTCAGCGGTGGTAGGAGCATATCGACCCCTCCGCCTCTGCGTCCGCTCGGTCTGGTTGAATGGGTCCAGACGAGGCCTCCATAGAAGAGGGCAGCAGGGGAGGTGGAGTCAGTGGCTTGGATCCAGGTTTTGGTAACCGCTAGGAGGTTGAGGGAGTGGGAGACAAGGAGGTCATGGATGGCGGTGAGCTTGTTGCAAACCGAACGGGCGTTCAGGAGTGCAACCGAAAGGGGAGGGGTGGATGTGGGGAGGAGGGGGACAGATATGAGATTGAGGGGGTTGCGGTGGTTGGAGTGTGTAGGGGGGTGCCGGGTGGGGGAGTGGGGAAATGGAGGGCCAGGGTTTGGGGAGATGTCACCGGCGGTTAGGAGAAGGAGGAGGGTGAGGAAGGTGGCATGGGAATGGGAGGTGCGGGAGCGCGAGGGTCGGTTGGTGGTGGCTAGTGCGTCGGCGGGGGAGTGGAGTAGTAGGAGGAGGTGGTGAGAGCCGTAGAAGGGGGAGGGAAGAAGTGAGGGTGCGATGTAGAGGTGTTTTGGGGGAGTAGGGGGGTAGAGGGAGGCAAGTTTGGGGATGGAGGAGAGGAGAACGAGGAGGAGGAGTGCAGGTGGCATGCTAGGGTGGGCAGAATTCTGATCGGGTCGGAGAGGAGGGAGCTTTCGGTCAGGACATGAGGATGGGGAGAGTCCGTTATGCCGTGTCGGAGTTCATCAGTGACCGAACGTAGGAGGGGAGAAGGAGTGGTGGGCGGCTGGGGCCGCAGCTGGCTGGTTGCAGTCTGTGGGTGCTATAAGCCGGCATCCGCGGGTGTTGTGGCACGGCGTTGGTGGGCACAGTGGTGCGGCGGTTGGATGAGCCGTGGGACGCGGTGATAGGGGGTGATGTGGGCCCGGCGTCAGGTGTACTGGAGGCCCGGCGTCGGGAGGTGATGAGGGCCCGACGTCAGGAGGTGTTGAGGGCCTGGCGTCAGGAGTAGCAGAGGACCCGGTGTCAGGAGGCGCAGAGGGCCCGGTGGCAGGAGGCGCAGAGGGCCCGGTGGCGGGAGGCGCATTGGACCCGGTGGCGGGAGGCGCATTGGACCCGGTGGCGGGAGGCGCATTGGACCCGGTGGCGGGAGGCGCATTGGACCTGGTGGCGGGAGGCGCATTGGACCCGGTGGCGGGAGGCGCAGAGGGCCCGCCGTCAGGAGGTGCAGAGGGCCCGCCGTCAGGAGGTGCAGAGGGCCCGCCGTCGGGGGTGCTGAGGGCTTGGCATTAGGGGTGCAGAAGGCCCGGCGTCAGGGATGCAGAAGGCCCGGCATCAGGAGGTGGCTTCGGCCGGCGTCAGGAGGTGGTTTCGGCCGGCGTC
This sequence comes from Staurois parvus, assembly GCF_062004578.1. Classification (NCBI taxonomy): domain Eukaryota; kingdom Metazoa; phylum Chordata; class Amphibia; order Anura; family Ranidae; genus Staurois; species Staurois parvus. The sequence goes on along the minus strand of NW_028318507.1, from coordinate 23,670 downwards.
AGGAGGTGGTGTAGGTGGTGTGGATCGACGTCTGGAGGTGGAGTGGGCTAGGCGTTGGTATTTGTAGTAGGGCTCGGCGTCCGTGGGCGAAGTGAGCCAGCGCAGGTGGATGGTGCTGAGGGCTCGGCGTCGGGAGGCGCTGAAGGTGCTGAAGGGTCCGGCGTCAGGAGGTGTTGAAGGGCCGTTATCAGGAGGTGGTGTGGACCGACGTCTGGAGGTGGAACGGGCTAGTTGCAGTAGGGCTCGGCGACCGTGGGTGAAGTGGGCAGCGCAAGTGGATGTTGCGGGCCAGCGAATGAGGGTGCTAGGGGCCCAGCGTCGGTGGGAGCGGTAGGGCTGCGTGGCAGGCTTGACTCCGTCGGATTGGACAAGGGTTTGGGCTGTTTGGTGGTAGGTGCCTGGCCGCGTGGTACCCGGAGGGAGGGAACTGGTAGTGGAGGCTTACCCTCTTGATGCGGGTGGCGGAGGTGTGGCGGCGGCGCGGTTCTCGGGAGGCCGGGAGAGGTTCTTGGTCTGGGGCTGGGTGCCGGTTGTTGCAGGGTGGTCGGCGGCCCGAAGCAGCCCCCAGGCAGGGCCGCTGGATGCAAGCAGCTGGGTGTCGGCAGCAGGGTGTCTCGAGGTGGCAGCTGGGTGCCGGCGGCTGGATGCTGGTGGCCTGAGAGCCGGTGGGGAGGGCTCCAGGGAGACAGGCAGGTCAGCAGGCTGGGTGGTGGAGCAGCAGGCCACCGTGGGGTCGAGCCGGTTCTTGGTGGTCAGCGAGGACCCAGGGCTGATGGGGAGGACCCTGGGGAGGCAGGCAGGTCGGCGGAAGCCAGGGGACGGAGCGGCGGCGGCGGTCCGGGCGGATGTCCGGCGATCCGTGTCGGCCGCGACAAAAATCGAGACCGCGGCTTCGGGTGCGCGGTAGGCTGCGATTCCCGGAGCTCCGGGAAAAGGTCCGGTGGCCTTCCTTGGTGGCCAGGCAGGGACCGGAGTGTCGTAGGGGCCCCGCTAGGGTCCGCTGCGGCCCGGATGGCGGCGGATTGGGGCCAGGAGCGCAGGAGCTCACTGATGTGCGTCCGCTCCCGCCGCCATCTTTTGATCTTAATAAGGTAAAATTCCATTCTCTATACCAGTGGTGGCGAACCTATGGCACGTGTGCCGCAGCTGGCACGCAGGGCCCTCACTGTTGGCACGCCAGAGCCAAGTCACCCCAGCAGCCAAGCATCTGATAATGGCATCATTGAGCATGCTTGGAAAGGAGAAGGACTCCTATAGGACCGTGTATGACTGCAGGGAGGGGCGATCAGTTACAGCGGAGAGAGTGGAGAGCACGGAGCTTGGACCAGAGGGACCATCATCCATCTGATCAGGGGAAGAGGGTCCGGTGATCGGTGACAGTCTGGTAAGTCCTCCTCACCCGGCAGGGCCGCTGATAAGGGGGTACCACCGGGCCTCCTGTAGGGAGCACGGGCCCTGTCACCTAGCAGGGGGGCCCAGGGGAGGGGCTGTGCTCTGACCAACAGTGCACCACTGGATGAGCACATCGGGCCAGCTCCGTCCTCGGGGGGCACTGCTGCCATCACTCGGTATGGTGTATGGTTATCAGATGATAGAAGTCCCTGTATGCAGCCCAGCGGGAAGAGTCTGACAGCTGACCCCCACTCCTGCTCCTGTCTTCTGTCACTATGCAGCGCTGCCACCATCCTCCCCTGCCTCTGTGAAATACACTGCCTCTGTACCTCTGTATCTGTTTTGTCCTACCTCATTGCTCCTTCATCCTGCCACAACTCTTTTTTCCTCCACTGCCAGTGTTCAAGCTCACCACTCAACTGCTCATCCCACTCTCTTTTCCCCCTTCTGCTTCTTGTCTCTGCACCCCCATTTCCATCATCACCTTCCATTGCAGCACTTTATGTAATAGTAATAATATATGTTGCTTTCCTAATTTCTTACAGCTGGTACTACCATCAACTGCTCATGTACACTCCGTACCCCTTTTCTGTACATACCACCCACCACCATACACTCCACACTCCTCTCCTGCACATACTACCCACTGCCATACACTATGTACCCCTCTCCTGTACATATCACCCACCACCATACATTACACACTCCTCTTCTGTACATACTGCCCACCATCATACACTCCGTACCCCTCTCCTGCACATACTACCCACAGCCAAACACTATGTACCCCTCTCCTGTACATACTGTCCACCACCATACACTGTCCTGTACATATCATCCACCGCCATACTTTTCATACCTCTTTCTTGCACATACTACCCATCGCCATACACTCCGTACCCTTCTCCTGTACATATTGCCCATCACCATACACTCCATATCCCTCTCCTGCACATACTACCCACTACCATACACTCCTTACTTCTCTCCTGTACATACCATCCACCGCAATGCACTCCATATTGGTGATTAGGTGTACAATAATTGTGCAAAAGAACCCCAAATGCAAACTTTTACCTTTCAATAAAAAGCAGTTTGTATCATTGAAAGCTCTGTTATTGTGTTTTTCTTTTAAAACAAAAGATGGTAGCCTCCCTAGCAGTTTGATTATGTCAGTATTTCTGTGCTCAAAGCGGTACATTTTTTTGCATGGAAATATGTTGTTTTTTTATTGTAGGCCTGTAATTATTAGGAATAACTCACTGAAATCTGTCCGAACAAGAATCTAGTAAACATTCCGGGTATGATAAAATTTGAAACACGAAATCATAAATTACAATTTAATAAATAATCATAAAAAATTATATATTTAATTCAATAATGTAATCAAACCAAAATCCCTGAAATTTGAAATAGAGCGCCAAGTTCGCACATCGCTGAGCAAAGTCGCAAAATCGTTTTCAGTGTCTGATGACGAATTTCCCCACAAATCATCACTCAATTCTGCAAGTGGTTCTAATTTACTATCGCTGTTCTCTAGCCGGTCTAAAACCGATTTTGACCTAAAGGGACGCTTTTGGACACCATGGACGTTTCTTATTTTCCAGGCAGAAAGAACAGTATACATGCAGGCAGGGCGCAGGACAAAGCACTTGGGACAAAATGTATGTGAAATGGTTTGATACAGGAATGGAATACTATGTGATTTTAGTGTATTTAGTGAATGTCACTTTTTGACATTTTTAAATTTCCCGCCGTTCCGTCCCCCGTACGTCGCAGGGAACCCAGAGGAGATGGCCGGGGACGCTGCAGGGGGGACATTGCGGGAGCAAAGGACAAGGTAAGCGTAGAAGGGATCCCTGAGCAACGCTGCAAGGTATTCCCGAGTGAAGCTCGGAGTTACCGCTTGTGGTGCTGAAACTTTACCCCGAGCTACACTCGGGAATACCGCTAGGGAGGTTCATGTATGAGTATTTTTTTCTAAACTAAAACCTCAGTATTCAGGTTTAATTGCAATGTTGGCACTTCGCGATAAATAAGTGAGTTTTGGGTTGCACTTTGGGCACTCGGTCTCTAAAAGGTTCGCCATCACTGCTCTATACCATAGTTTGTAGATACTATAACTTTCACACATAGCAATCAATATTCACTTACTGGGATTTTTTTTACCAAAAACGTAGCAGAAAAATAGCACAAAAAAATTAAAAGCGAACAGGTGATCAAATACCACTGAAAGAAAGCTCTATTTGTGTGAAAAAGGGAAGGACATTTTGTTTGGGTACAGCTATTCTCTTCTTGTAGTAGTTAATAATTTAAAAGAAAAACCCAAAAATTAAAAAAACAAAAAAAATTATACCATTATTGGTATGAGGGGGCGGGGGGGGGATAACGCTAAGGGGACAGGGGGGAATAACACTAAGTGGGTGGGGGGATAATGCTAACGGGGTAGGGGGGGAATAACGCTAAGGGGGCGGGGGATAATGCTAAGGGGGCAGGGGGGGAATAACGCTAAGGGGGCGGGGGGAGTAATGCTAAGGGGCAGGGGGGATAACTCTAAGGGGACAGAGGGGAATAACACTAAGAAGGTGGGGGGGATAATGCTAAGGGGGCAGGGGGGGAATAACGCTAAAGGGGCGGGGGGGGTAATGCTAAGGGGAAGGAGGGGGAATAACGCTAAGGGGGCAAGGGGGGAGTAATGCTAAGGAGGCCGGGGGGATTTCGCTAAGGGGGCAGGGGGGGAATAACGCTAAGGGGGCGGGGGATAATGCTAAGGGGTAGGAGGGGGAATAACGCTAAGGGGGCAGGGGGGGAATAACGCTAAGGGGGCGGGTGATAACGCTAAGGGGTAGGAGGGGGAATAACGCTAAGGGGGCGGGGGGGGGGAGTATTGCTAAGGGGGCAGGGGCGATAACTCTAAGGGGACATTGGGGATTAACGCTAAAGGGACAAGGGGGGGATAACGCTAAGGGGGCGGGGGGGAAACGCTAAGGGGCGGGGGATAACGCTTTTATTGTTATTATATTTATTATTGTTATTATTATTTTATTAATATTATATATTTAAGATATTTTCTGCTCATATTAGTTAATGATTTAAAAACAAATACAAAAAAATATTGTTATTGTATATTAATATTATTATGATGATATATTTTAAGATGTGTTTCAGGTTGAAGTAGTTAAAATAGTTTATGCTTTAAAAAAAAAAAAAAATATATATATATATATATATTTCTGTCATTCAGCTGCAGCGCCGACCTGTTTATTCTGACAGCAACAGGAACTTGCTCTAAGAATATACATTAGTCAGTGTGGGCAGTGCTGTTGGATGAGATTTTTCATCCGCAGTTAAAAAAGAGCATACGGTATATGCCGAAGCATGGGGGCCTGGGGTGGCCAGTGGGTGGATGGCCCCTATGCTTCGGTATATATTTTTTAAAAAACTTGTTGGCAGAGATTTCTTCATCCACATTGACTGATGTGAATAGAGGAATCTGTTAGTTTAATTTTTTTTTTCGTTCAGCCCATGGGCTTAACGACAAAAACAGAACATTTCATGTGTGCCCACCATTAGAAGTGGGTGGATGCAGGGAGGTATATTCTAATGGTTGGCATACCACACACTTTTTCTGGCAGATATTTCTTCTATTTTTTTCATTCAGTACACAGGCTGCATAAAAGAAAAAAAGAACATAGCATATATACCCAACAAGGACCAGTGACGTACTGGTACATCACTAGACTTTGAGTGGTTATATCAGGATGATGCCTGATCGGTTTTCATGTAAAAGCAATCCTAGTGGCTAATTAGCTGCAGGATTGCTTTTATATGCAGCGGGAGAAGATGCCCCTTCCCCCCCCCTGCTGTCTTCCACGGCCTTCTCAGGCTTTCCCGTGCCATCGGGGGAACCTGAGAATGCAGCCGGTGTTTCTGCCAGCTAACCATAGATTTGACTGGAGACCGGAATGGAGCCAATCATCTCTATAGTCTAAGAAATCGGAAGCTTACCAGCATTTGATCACTTCAGTTTTGTAGGATTTAAACAGCGCCATTTGAAAATTGGGAAAGCATCTGATCACACCGATCTTGGTGAGATTAGATAATGTAAGAGCAGAGGAGATATCTAGACTCTGACAGACCCCAGATTTCTCAAAAATTAATGTATGACAATGTCCAACGCAGTTATAGGGGATATTTGCATTCCCTGGGATAGCAGTAAAAGCGATTAAAAAAAATGAAAGGGACAGTGTAAAAATAATTTAAAAAATCAAAATAACTTTAAACTCCATTAACCGCATGCCGCCCAGCCACTGTAGATATACGGCGGCAGGGCGGCACTCGCAGGCAAAACCACGTTTTAAAACGTGTGTTTTGTAAACAAATAGGGGGCGCGCGCGAGGCGCGCCGCCGCCCTTTCGGTCCCGCCGATCACCGCCGCAGATGTGAGTCGCCGGGTCACAGCCGGTCCTTAGCGGCTGTTTCCCGGCGATCGGCAGCAAACAGTGACAGAGAGCACAGCTGCAGTAGCTGTGCTGTCTGTCACTTCCCTTTCAGCTCGAGGATGAGCTGATCGAGAGAACAGTTTCTCTTTCTCGATCAGCCTTGTCCGGTCCAGTACACACCCCCGCCCCCTAGTAAACCACTCCCCTCACTCCTATAACCCTTCCCTGCAAAATAAAGTTAACCCCTTCCTCCCCATTGCCATTAGTACAGTGTCAGTGTTTTTTTTTTTTACACTGATCACTGTATTAGTGTTTTTGGGGATGTCAGTGACCTCAAGTCAGTACCCCCCAATGTCAGAATGTCCGCCGCAGTCTCGCAGTCCCGCCATTAGTCCCTGATCGCCGCCATAATTCGCTGATCGCCGCCATTATTAGTATAAAAAAAAACTAAAAATCCCAGTATCTTTCCCGCCATTTGTAAACGCTATAACTTTCACGTAAACCAATTAATTTACACGTATTGGGTTTTTTTTTTAGCAAAGACATGGAGCAGAATGCATTTTGGCAGAAATTTATGACTAAACTTGATTTTTGCATTTTTTTTTTACTGGACATGTTTTATAGCAAAAAGTCCAAAATATAGTTTTTTTTCCTCAAAATTGTCAGCCTTTTTTTTTTATAGCGCAAAAAATAAAAACCGCACAGGCGATCAAATACCATCGAAAGAAAGCTCAATTTGTGGGGAAAAAAAGGATGTAAATTTCATTTATGTACCGTATTGCATGACCGCGCAATTGTCTGTTAAGCTAGCATAGCGCTGTATAGCAGAAAAAAGGTGTAAATTGCAGTATTTATACCATAGTTTGTAGACGCTATAACTTCCACACAAAGCAATCAATATACACTTATTGGGATTTTTTTTACCAAAAACATGTAGCAGAATACATTTTGGCCTAAATTTATAAATAACTTTGAGTTTACTATATATTTTTTATAGCTGAAAGTAAAAAATATTGTTTTTCTTCAAAATGTTTGGCCTTTTTTTGTTTATAGCGTGAAAAATAAAAAGCGCACAGGTGATCACACCGAAAGAAAGCTCTATTTGTGTGAAAAAAAGGCCGTAAATTTCGTTTGGGTGCAGCATTGCATGACCGCGCAATTATCAGTTGAATTAGTGCAGCGTCGAGTAGCAAAAAGAGGCCTGGTCATTAGGGGGGTAATCCTCTGGAGCTCAAGTGGTTAAAGATTTATTTTTTTCTCCACAAGACAATGACAAAATATTTTTTTTTTTTACACAAAGTTGTCACTTAAATGATATATTGCTCACACAAGCCATGGGTATATGTGGAATTACATATACAAAATACATTCTGCTACGTCTCCCGAGTATGGGGGTACCACATGTGAGAGACTTTAGCAGTCTAGCCAAGTACAGGACCCCAAAATCCAATATGCTCCGTCAGGCGTTTAAAGGGCTTTATTTACTCATTACACTTCCTGACTTCCTATCACAATTTAGGAGGACCTGAAATGCCAGGATAGCACCAATCCCCCCCCAATGATCCCTTTTTGGAAAGTAGATACCCTAAGAAATTTGATAAGAAGCATGGTTAGTATTTTGCAGATCTCATTTGTTGCCACAAGTTTTTGAAAAATGAAGAAAACAAAAACATATTTTTTTTTGTTTTTTTTATTTATATTTCAAAACCTTTTGAGAAAAAAATAGTTTGGCAAAATACTCATCATGCCTCTTTTTAAATTCCTTGAGGTGTCTACTTTCCAAAAAGGGGTTATTGGGGGGGGGGGGTTGGTGCTATCCTGGCATTTCAGGGCCTCCGAAACTGTGATAGGTATTGAGGAAGTGAAATGAGGAAGTTGCGCACCGTCAAGCTTTCAACGTGGTCATTGGATTTCAGGCTCCTGTATGTGGCTAGGCTCCCAAATGTCTGACACATGTGGTATCCTCATACTCGGTAGAAGTAACAGAATGTATTCTAGGGTGTAATTCCACATATACCCATGGTTTGTGTGAGCAATATATCATACAAGTGACTAGTGACTGGTATTTTAGCACCTCAAGAAATGTGATGGGCAGTCAGAAAGTAAAAGCTGTGTAAATTCCATTCTCTATACCATAGTTTGTAGATACTATAACTTTCACACATAGCAATCAATATTCACTTACTGGGATTTTTTTTTACCAAAAACATGTAGCAGAAAAATAGCACAAAAAAATAAAAAGCGCACAGGTGATCAAATACCACTGAAAGAAAGCTCTATTTGTGTGAAAAAAAGGACGGAAATTTTGTTTGGGTACAGCTATTCTCTTCTTGTAGTAGTTAATAATTAAAATAAACCCCCAGGAACAATTGAGTACTGTCCGTGATACTTTTTTTATTTGCACTAACATACAATTTAGTGGACAAGCTTTCGGGGTATGTCCCCTTCTTCAGGTCTATCTTGTCCTCTAAATTGTATGTTAGTGCAAATAAAAAAAGTATCAGAGACAGTACTCAATTGTTCCTGTCGCAAATGCAACTAATACGGCTACAATCACCTTAAGCAAAAAAAACCCCACAAATTAAAAAAAAAAAAAAAAATTATACCATTATTGGTATGAGGGGGCAGGTGGGGGGGATAACGCTAAGGGGACAGGGAGGATAACGCTAAGGGGAAGGGGGGGCTAACATTAAGGGGGCGGGGGTGATAATGCTAAGGGGGCAGGTGGGGGGGGATAACGCTAAGGGGACGGAGGGGATAATGCTAAGGGGGCGGGGGGGATAACGCTAAGGGGACAGTGGGGGTTAACGCTAAGGGGACAGGGGGGGTTAACGCTAAGGGGGCGGGGAGATAACGCAAAGGGGGCGGGGGGGATAACGCAAAGGGGGCAGGGGGAATAACGCTAAGCGGGCGGGGGGAATAATGCTAAGGGGGCAGGGGGGGGTAATGCTAAGGGGCAGGGGGGATAACGCTTTTATTGTTATTATATTTATTATTGTTATTATTATTTTATTAATATTATATATTTTAAGATATTTTCTGCTCATAGTAGTTAATGTTTTAAAAAAAATACAAAAAAAATATTGTTATTGTATATTAATATTATTATGATGATATATATATATATATTTATATATATAGTTCTTGAATAATTGTCAAGGTCCTACCTTTCCTCAGGGCTTGTGCTGCTCCATGTGCTGGCATCCATCTTAGGTGTCTGCAAAGCATTGTGGGATCCTTTATGCTTTCAGCCCTCTGCGGCTCCTCCTCCAGGAGGTGTCGGCTTATCACATATAAGTCTGTTGTTTGTAGCTGTCCATTGCATTTGTGTCCTGTCTGTTGCACAGCAGCAAGCTCCTATTTAGTTTCTCATTGCTCTCCTGGATACCGACTCGGCTTTGGCAAGACTCCTTCCTGGCTTCTGAGCCCGGCTCTGGCGACCATCCTTCCTGGCTTCTGACCCCGGCTCTGGCGACCATCCTTCCTGGCTTCTGACCCCGGCTCTGGCGACCATCCTTCCTAGCTTCTGACCCCGGCTCTGGCGACCATCCTTCCTGGCTTCTGACCCCGGCTCTGGCGACCATCCTTCCTGGCTTCTGACCCCGGCTCTGGCGACCATCCTTCCTGGCTTCTGACCCCGGCTCTGGCGACCATCCTTCCTGGCTTCTGACCCCGGCTCTGGCGACCATCCTTCCTAGCTTCTGACCCCGGCTCTGGCGACCATCCTTCCTGGCTTCTGACCCCGGCTCTGGCGACCATCCTTCCTAGCTTCTGACCCCGGGTCTGGCGATCATCCTTCCTGGCTTCTGACCCCGGCTCTGGCGACCATCCTTCCTAGTTACTATTCTACCAAGTCATCCGCTGTTGCTGTTGGACTTGCATATACTCTGTCTTGTTTTTGTATAATAAACCTACCTTTAATTGCACCTCCTTGTGTGTCTGGCTCCTTGCTCCCTGACAATAATATTAATAGTATTATATATTTTAAAATATGTTCTTTATTGTAGTAGTCTAATAGTTTATGCTGAAAAATTATTTTTATTGTTATTACATTTGTTATTATTAATAATATTATATATGTTAAGGTATTTTCTGCTCATAGTAGGTAATGATTTAAAAAAAAAAATACAAAAAAATATTGTTATTGTATATTAATATTATTATGATATATTTTAAGATGTGTTCTGGCTTGAAGTAGTTATAATAGTTTATAATAGTTTATGCTTTTAAAAAAATAAAATAAATATATATATATATTTCTTTGCGGGAATGTCATTCAGCTGCAGCACCGACCTGTTTATTCTGACAGCAACAGGAACTTGCTCTTAGAATATACATTAGTCAGTGTGGGCAGTGCTGTTGGATGAGATTTTTCATCCGCAGTTAAAAAAGAGCATACGGTATATGCCAAAGCATGGGGGCCTAGGGTGGCCAGTGGGTGGATGGCCCCTATGCTTCGATATATTTTTTTAAAAAAAAATTGTTGGCAGATATTTCTTCATCCACATCGACCGATGTGAATAGAGAAATCTGTTAGTTTATTTTTTGCTGAACGACAAAAAAAGAACGTTTCATGTGTGCCCACCATTAAAAGTGGGTGGATGCAGGGAGGTATATTCTAATGGTAGGCATACCACACACTTTTTCTGGCAGAGATTTCTTCTCTTTTTTCATTCAGTACACAGGCTGCATAAAATAAAAAAAAGAACATAGGATATATACCCAACAAGCGACGTACTGGTACATCACTGGGCTTTGAGTGGTTATATCAGGATCCTAGTATAATTTTTTTCAGCTGGCGATCAGTTTTCATGTAAAAGCAATCCTAGTGGGAGAAGATGCCCCCCCCCCCCCCGCTGTCTTCCACGGCCTTCTCAGGCTTTCCCGTGCCATCGGGGGAACCTGAGAATGCAGACGGTGTTTCTGCCAGCTAACCATAGATTTGACTGGAGACCGGAATGGAGCCAATCATCTCTATAGTCTAAGAAATCGGAAGCTTACCAGCATTTGATCACTTCAGTTTTGTAGGATTTAAACAGCGCCATTTTTAAATTGGGAAAGCATCTGATCACACCGATCTTGGTGAGATTACATAATGTAAGAGCAGAGGAGATATCTAGACTCTGACAGACCCCAGATTTCTAAAAAATTAATGTATGACAATGTCCATTGCAGTTATAGGGGATATTTGCATTCCCTGGGATAGCAGTAAAAGCGATTAAAAAAAATTAAAGGGACAGTGTAAAAATAATTTAAAAAATCAAAATAACTTTAAACTCCATTAAAGATTTATTTTTTTCTCCACAAGTTTCTGGAAAATGACAAAAACATTTTTATTTTTACACAAAGTTGTCACTTAAATGATATATTGCTCACACAAGCCATGGGTATATGTAGAATTACATATATAAAATACATTCTGCTACTTCTCCCGAGTATGGGGGTACCACATGTGAGAGACTTTAGCAGTCTAGCCAAGTACAGGACCCCAAAATCCAATATGCTCCTTCAGGCGTTTAAAGGGCTTTATTTACTCATTACACTTCCTGACTACCTATCACAATTTAGGAGGACCTGAAATGCCAGGATAGCACCAATCCCCCCCCAATGATCCCTTTTTGGAAAGCAGATACCCTAAGAAATTTGATAAGAAGCATGGTTAGTATTTTGCAGATCTCATTTGTTGCCACAAGTATTTGGAAAATGAAGAAAGAAAACAAAAACATATATTTTTTATTTTTTTTTATATTTCAAAACCTTGTGAGAAAAAATTAGATCGACAAAATACTCACCATGCCTCTTTTTAAATTCCTCGGGGTGTCTACTTTCCAAAAAGGGTTTATTTCTGGGGTGGGGGGGGGGGGGGTTTGGTGCTATCCTGGCATTTCAGGACCTCCGAAACTGTGATAGGTAGTCAGGAAGTGAAATGAGGAAGTTGTGCACCGTTTAAGCTTTCAAGGTGGTCATTGGATTTCAGGCTCCTGTATGTGGCTAGGCTCCCAAAAAGTCTCACACATGTGGTATCCCCATACTCGGTAGAAGTAGCAGAATGTATTCTGGGGTGTAATTCCACATATACCCATGGCTTGTGTGAGCAATATATCATTTAAGTGACTAGTGACTGGTATTTTAGCACCTCAAGAAATGTGATGGGCAGTCAGAAAGTAAAAGCTGTGTAAATTCCATTCTGTATACCATAGTTTGTAGATACTATAACTTTCACACGCACTTTGGTTTGGGTGCCATTATGAAAAGGGTCCTGTGCAAGTTTGTAGCTGTGCGTTCCAGACTCGCAAGTGATTGAGCAGACTGGCACATGGAGATTGCTATTGACAGATGTTTTTCCCATTGATGTCCGTGGGAGGCGTTTTCCCATAGAAATCCACGGGAGACGTTTTTCCATTGAAGTCCACGGGACGCGATTTCCCATTAAAGTGCACGGGACATGATTTCCCATTAAAATGCACAGGACACGGTTTCCCATTAAAGTGCAAGGGGCATGATTTCCCATTAAACTGCAGGGGGCACAATTTCCCATTAAACTGCATGGGGTGTGATCTCCCATTGAAGTGCACGGGTCGCGATTTATCACTGAAGTCTATGAGGTGCAATTTCCCATTGACGTCTACAGGGCGTGATTTCCCTCTGAAGTCTACGAGGCGGGATTTCCCATTGAAGTCAATGCAAAGCAGTGTGTGAACCCAGGTGCCAGGAAGCAATTTATAATCCTGGGCCTGGGATTTGTTGAGCCCTGTGCAAATGTAAATTTTATATCTCCAGGGCTTTTTTTTCTCAGAGAATAGGTGCAGGAACTCAAATCATCGAGTGGGTGTGGCCTAATTTTACAGTGGGAGTTAAAGAGACATTGTTGAACCAATGATCTCTGTATGCTATACTGCAGAGGTTTAAATTTCGAGTCCAGACCTACTAGCCGGTCACAAAACTTACTCGCCACCAGTTGCCCCACCCAACCTTGCCCAGGCCCACCTCCAACCCCACCCCTGCCCCACCCCAACCACACCCCCTTAAAGCTTATGAAATTACATTTTTCTTTAGAATAAATAGTCCGAAATATAAAACTGTACACAGTAATGTATATCCCAGCTCCCCTGTACTCCATTATAGTGATAGGAAATGTATACAGTATGTATATCCCAGCTCCCCTGTACTCCATTATAGTGATAGGACATGTATACAGTAATGTATATCCCCCCTCCCCTGTACTCCATTATAGTGAAAGGACATGTATACAGTAATGTATATCCCCCCTCCCCTGTACTCCATTATAGTGATATGGCATGTACACAGTAATGTATATCCCCCCTCCCCTGTACTCCATTATAGTGATATGACATGTATACAGTAATGTATATCCCCCCTCCCCTGTACTCCATTATAGTGATATGACATGTATACAGTAATGTATATCCCAGCTCCCCTGTACTCCATTATAGTGATATGACATGTATACAGTAATGTATATCCCAGCTCCCCTGTACTCCATTATAGTGATATGACATGTATACAGTAATGTATATCCCCCCTCCCCTGTACTCCATTATAGTGATATGACATGTATACAGCAATGTATATCCCAGCTCCCCTGTACTCCATTATAGTGATATGGCATGTATACAGTAATGTATATCCCCCCTCCCCTGTACTCCATTATAGTGATATGACATGTATACAGTAATGTATACCCCAGCTCCCCTGTACTCCATTATAGTGATAGGACATGTATACAGTAATGTATATCCCCCTCCCCTGTACTCCATTATAGTGATATGACATGTATACAGTAATGTATATCCCCCTCCCCTGTACTCCATTATAGTGATATGACATGTATACAGTAATGTATATCCCCCCTCCCCTGTACTCCATTATAGTGATATGACATGAACACAGTAATGTATATCCCCCCCTCCCCTGTACTCCATTATAGTGATATGACATGTATACAGTAATGTATATCCCCCCCTCCCCTGTACTCCATTATAGTGATATGACATGTACACAGTAATGTATATCCCCCCTCCCCTGTACTCCATTATAGTGATATGACATGAACACAGTAATGTATATCCCCCCCTCCCCTGTACTCCATTATAGTGATATGACATGAACACAGTAATGTATATCCCCCCTCCCCTGTACTCCATTATAGTGATATGACATGAACACAGTAATGTATATCCCCCCCTCCCCTGTACTCCATTATAGTGATATGACATGAACACAGTAATGTATATCCCCCCTCCCCTGTACTCCATTATAGTGATATGACATGTATACAGTAATGTATATCCCCCTCCCCTGTACTCCGTTATAGTGATATGACAGTAGATACCCTAAGAAATTTGATAAGAAGCATGGTTAGTATTTTGCAGATCTCATTTGTTGCCACAAGTTTTTGAAAAATGAAGAAAACAAAAACATATTTTTTTTTGTTTTTTTTATTTATATTTCAAAACCTTTTGAGAAAAAATTAGTTTGGCAAAATACTCATCATGCCTCTTTTTAAATTCCTTGAGGTGTCTACTTTCCAAAAAGGGGTTATTGGGGGGGGGGGGGGTTGGTGCTATCCTGGCATTTCAGGGCCTCCGAAACTGTGATAGGTATTGAGGAAGTGAAATGAGGAAGTTGCGCACCGTCAAGCTTTCAACGTGGTCATTGGATTTCAGGCTCCTGTATGTGGCTAGGCTCCCAAATGTCTGACACATGTGGTATCCTCATACTCGGTAGAAGTAACAGAATGTATTCTAGGGTGTAATTCCACATATACCCATGGTTTGTGTGAGCAATATATCATACAAGTGACTAGTGACTGGTATTTTAGCACCTCAAGAAATGTGATGGGCAGTCAGAAAGTAAAAGCTGTGTAAATTCCATTCTCTATACCATAGTTTGTAGATACTATAACTTTCACACATAGCAATCAATATTCACTTACTGGGATTTTTTTTACCAAAAACATGTAGCAGAAAAATAGCACAAAAAAATAAAAAGCGCACAGGTGATCAAATACCACTGAAAGAAAGCTCTATTTGTGTGAAAAAAAGGACGGAAATTTTGTTTGGGTACAGCTATTCTCTTCTTGTAGTAGTTAATAATTAAAATAAACCCCCAGGAACAATTGAGTACTGTCCGTGATACTTTTTTTATTTGCACTAACATACAATTTAGTGGACAAGCTTTCGGGGTATGTCCCCTTCTTCAGGTCTATCTTGTCCTCTAAATTGTATGTTAGTGCAAATAAAAAAAGTATCAGAGACAGTACTCAATTGTTCCTGTCGCAAATGCAACTAATACGGCTACAATCACCTTAAGCAAAAAAAACCCCACAAATTAAAAAAAAAAAAAAAATTATACCATTATTGGTATGAGGGGGCAGGTGGGGGGGATAACGCTAAGGGGACAGGGAGGATAACGCTAAGGGGAAGGGGGGGCTAACATTAAGGGGGCGGGGGTGATAATGCTAAGGGGGCAGGTGGGGGGGGATAACGCTAAGGGGACGGAGGGGATAATGCTAAGGGGGCGGGGGGGATAACGCTAAGGGGACAGTGGGGGTTAACGCTAAGGGGACAGGGGGGGTTAACGCTAAGGGGGCGGGGAGATAACGCAAAGGGGGCGGGGGGGATAACGCAAAGGGGGCAGGGGGAATAACGCTAAGCGGGCGGGGGGAATAATGCTAAGGGGGCAGGGGGGGGTAATGCTAAGGGGCAGGGGGGATAACGCTTTTATTGTTATTATATTTATTATTGTTATTATTATTTTATTAATATTATATATTTTAAGATATTTTCTGCTCATAGTAGTTAATGATTTAAAAAAAATACAAAAAAAATATTGTTATTGTATATTAATATTATTATGATGATATATATATATATATTTATATATATAGTTCTTGAATAATTGTCAAGGTCCTACCTTTCCTCAGGGCTTGTGCTGCTCCATGTGCTGGCATCCATCTTAGGTGTCTGCAAAGCATTGTGGGATCCTTTATGCTTTCAGCCCTCTGCGGCTCCTCCTCCAGGAGGTGTCGGCTTATCACATATAAGTCTGTTGTTTGTAGCTGTCCATTGCATTTGTGTCCTGTCTGTTGCACAGCAGCAAGCTCCTATTTAGTTTCTCATTGCTCTCCTGGATACCGACTCGGCTTTGGCAAGACTCCTTCCTGGCTTCTGAGCCCGGCTCTGGCGACCATCCTTCCTGGCTTCTGACCCCGGCTCTGGCGACCATCCTTCCTGGCTTCTGACCCCGGCTCTGGCGACCATCCTTCCTAGCTTCTGACCCCGGCTCTGGCGACCATCCTTCCTGGCTTCTGACCCCGGCTCTGGCGACCATCCTTCCTGGCTTCTGACCCCGGCTCTGGCGACCATCCTTCCTGGCTTCTGACCCCGGCTCTGGCGACCATCCTTCCTGGCTTCTGACCCCGGCTCTGGCGACCATCCTTCCTAGCTTCTGACCCCGGCTCTGGCGACCATCCTTCCTGGCTTCTGACCCCGGCTCTGGCGACCATCCTTCCTAGCTTCTGACCCCGGGTCTGGCGATCATCCTTCCTGGCTTCTGACCCCGGCTCTGGCGACCATCCTTCCTAGTTACTATTCTACCAAGTCATCCGCTGTTGCTGTTGGACTTGCATATACTCTGTCTTGTTTTTGTATAATAAACCTACCTTTAATTGCACCTCCTTGTGTGTCTGGCTCCTTGCTCCCTGACAATAATATTAATAGTATTATATATTTTAAAATATGTTCTTTATTGTAGTAGTCTAATAGTTTATGCTGAAAAATTATTTTTATTGTTATTACATTTGTTATTATTAATAATATTATATATGTTAAGGTATTTTCTGCTCATAGTAGGTAATGATTTAAAAAAAAAAATACAAAAAAATATTGTTATTGTATATTAATATTATTATGATATATTTTAAGATGTGTTCTGGCTTGAAGTAGTTATAATAGTTTATAATAGTTTATGCTTTTAAAAAAATAAAATAAATATATATATATATTTCTTTGCGGGAATGTCATTCAGCTGCAGCACCGACCTGTTTATTCTGACAGCAACAGGAACTTGCTCTTAGAATATACATTAGTCAGTGTGGGCAGTGCTGTTGGATGAGATTTTTCATCCGCAGTTAAAAAAGAGCATACGGTATATGCCAAAGCATGGGGGCCTAGGGTGGCCAGTGGGTGGATGGCCCCTATGCTTCGATATATTTTTTTAAAAAAAAATTGTTGGCAGATATTTCTTCATCCACATCGACCGATGTGAATAGAGAAATCTGTTAGTTTATTTTTTGCTGAACGACAAAAAAAGAACGTTTCATGTGTGCCCACCATTAAAAGTGGGTGGATGCAGGGAGGTATATTCTAATGGTAGGCATACCACACACTTTTTCTGGCAGAGATTTCTTCTCTTTTTTCATTCAGTACACAGGCTGCATAAAATAAAAAAAAGAACATAGGATATATACCCAACAAGCGACGTACTGGTACATCACTGGGCTTTGAGTGGTTATATCAGGATCCTAGTATAATTTTTTTCAGCTGGCGATCAGTTTTCATGTAAAAGCAATCCTAGTGGGAGAAGATGCCCCCCCCCCCCCGCTGTCTTCCACGGCCTTCTCAGGCTTTCCCGTGCCATCGGGGGAACCTGAGAATGCAGACGGTGTTTCTGCCAGCTAACCATAGATTTGACTGGAGACCGGAATGGAGCCAATCATCTCTATAGTCTAAGAAATCGGAAGCTTACCAGCATTTGATCACTTCAGTTTTGTAGGATTTAAACAGCGCCATTTTTAAATTGGGAAAGCATCTGATCACACCGATCTTGGTGAGATTACATAATGTAAGAGCAGAGGAGATATCTAGACTCTGACAGACCCCAGATTTCTAAAAAATTAATGTATGACAATGTCCATTGCAGTTATAGGGGATATTTGCATTCCCTGGGATAGCAGTAAAAGCGATTAAAAAAAATTAAAGGGACAGTGTAAAAATAATTTAAAAAATCAAAATAACTTTAAACTCCATTAAAGATTTATTTTTTTCTCCACAAGTTTCTGGAAAATGACAAAAACATTTTTATTTTTACACAAAGTTGTCACTTAAATGATATATTGCTCACACAAGCCATGGGTATATGTAGAATTACATATATAAAATACATTCTGCTACTTCTCCCGAGTATGGGGGTACCACATGTGAGAGACTTTAGCAGTCTAGCCAAGTACAGGACCCCAAAATCCAATATGCTCCTTCAGGCGTTTAAAGGGCTTTATTTACTCATTACACTTCCTGACTACCTATCACAATTTAGGAGGACCTGAAATGCCAGGATAGCACCAATCCCCCCCCAATGATCCCTTTTTGGAAAGCAGATACCCTAAGAAATTTGATAAGAAGCATGGTTAGTATTTTGCAGATCTCATTTGTTGCCACAAGTATTTGGAAAATGAAGAAAGAAAACAAAAACATATATTTTTTATTTTTTTTTATATTTCAAAACCTTGTGAGAAAAAATTAGATCGACAAAATACTCACCATGCCTCTTTTTAAATTCCTCGGGGTGTCTACTTTCCAAAAAGGGTTTATTTCTGGGTGGGGGGGGGGGGGGTTTGGTGCTATCCTGGCATTTCAGGACCTCCGAAACTGTGATAGGTAGTCAGGAAGTGAAATGAGGAAGTTGTGCACCGTTTAAGCTTTCAAGGTGGTCATTGGATTTCAGGCTCCTGTATGTGGCTAGGCTCCCAAAAAGTCTCACACATGTGGTATCCCCATACTCGGTAGAAGTAGCAGAATGTATTCTGGGGTGTAATTCCACATATACCCATGGCTTGTGTGAGCAATATATCATTTAAGTGACTAGTGACTGGTATTTTAGCACCTCAAGAAATGTGATGGGCAGTCAGAAAGTAAAAGCTGTGTAAATTCCATTCTGTATACCATAGTTTGTAGATACTATAACTTTCACACGCACTTTGGTTTGGGTGCCATTATGAAAAGGGTCCTGTGCAAGTTTGTAGCTGTGCGTTCCAGACTCGCAAGTGATTGAGCAGACTGGCACATGGAGATTGCTATTGACAGATGTTTTTCCCATTGATGTCCGTGGGAGGCGTTTTCCCATAGAAATCCACGGGAGACGTTTTTCCATTGAAGTCCACGGGACGCGATTTCCCATTAAAGTGCACGGGACATGATTTCCCATTAAAATGCACAGGACACGGTTTCCCATTAAAGTGCAAGGGGCATGATTTCCCATTAAACTGCAGGGGGCACAATTTCCCATTAAACTGCATGGGGTGTGATCTCCCATTGAAGTGCACGGGTCGCGATTTATCACTGAAGTCTATGAGGTGCAATTTCCCATTGACGTCTACAGGGCGTGATTTCCCTCTGAAGTCTACGAGGCGGGATTTCCCATTGAAGTCAATGCAAAGCAGTGTGTGAACCCAGGTGCCAGGAAGCAATTTATAATCCTGGGCCTGGGATTTGTTGAGCCCTGTGCAAATGTAAATTTTATATCTCCAGGGCTTTTTTTTCTCAGAGAATAGGTGCAGGAACTCAAATCATCGAGGTGGGTGTGGCCTAATTTTACAGTGGGAGTTAAAGAGACATTGTTGAACCAATGATCTCTGTATGCTATACTGCAGAGGTTTAAATTTCGAGTCCAGACCTACTAGCCGGTCACAAAACTTACTCGCCACCAGTTGCCCCACCCAACCTTGCCCAGGCCCACCTCCAACCCCACCCCTGCCCCACCCCAACCACACCCCTTAAAGCTTATGAAATTACATTTTTCTTTAGAATAAATAGTCCGAAATATAAAACTGTACACAGTAATGTATATCCCAGCTCCCCTGTACTCCATTATAGTGATAGGAAATGTATACAGTATGTATATCCCAGCTCCCCTGTACTCCATTATAGTGATAGGGACATGTATACAGTAATGTATATCCCCCCTCCCCTGTACTCCATTATAGTGAAAGGACATGTATACAGTAATGTATATCCCCCCTCCCCTGTACTCCATTATAGTGATATGGCATGTACACAGTAATGTATATCCCCCCTCCCCTGTACTCCATTATAGTGATATGACATGTATACAGTAATGTATATCCCCCTCCCCTGTACTCCATTATAGTGATATGACATGTATACAGTAATGTATATCCCAGCTCCCCTGTACTCCATTATAGTGATATGACATGTATACAGTAATGTATATCCCAGCTCCCCTGTACTCCATTATAGTGATATGACATGTATACAGTAATGTATATCCCCCCTCCCCTGTACTCCATTATAGTGATATGACATGTATACAGCAATGTATATCCCAGCTCCCCTGTACTCCATTATAGTGATATGGCATGTATACAGTAATGTATATCCCCCCTCCCCTGTACTCCATTATAGTGATATGACATGTATACAGTAATGTATACCCCAGCTCCCCTGTACTCCATTATAGTGATAGGACATGTATACAGTAATGTATATCCCCCTCCCCTGTACTCCATTATAGTGATATGACATGTATACAGTAATGTATATCCCCCTCCCCTGTACTCCATTATAGTGATATGACATGTATACAGTAATGTATATCCCCCCTCCCCTGTACTCCATTATAGTGATATGACATGAACACAGTAATGTATATCCCCCCCTCCCCTGTACTCCATTATAGTGATATGACATGTATACAGTAATGTATATCCCCCCCTCCCCTGTACTCCATTATAGTGATATGACATGTACACAGTAATGTATATCCCCCCTCCCCTGTACTCCATTATAGTGATATGACATGAACACAGTAATGTATATCCCCCCCTCCCCTGTACTCCATTATAGTGATATGACATGAACACAGTAATGTATATCCCCCCTCCCCTGTACTCCATTATAGTGATATGACATGAACACAGTAATGTATATCCCCCCCTCCCCCTGTACTCCATTATAGTGATATGACATGAACACAGTAATGTATATCCCCCCTCCCCTGTACTCCATTATAGTGATATGACATGTATACAGTAATGTATATCCCCCTCCCCTGTACTCCGTTATAGTGATATGACAGTAGATACCCTAAGAAATTTGATAAGAAGCATGGTTAGTATTTTGCAGATCTCATTTGTTGCCACAAGTTTTTTGAAAAATGAAGAAAACAAAAACATATTTTTTTTTTGTTTTTTTTATTTATATTTCAAAACCTTTTGAGAAAAAATTAGTTTGGCAAAATACTCATCATGCCTCTTTTTAAATTCCTTGAGGTGTCTACTTTCCAAAAAGGGGTTATTGGGGGGGGGGGGGGTTGGTGCTATCCTGGCATTTCAGGGCCTCCGAAACTGTGATAGGTATTGAGGAAGTGAAATGAGGAAGTTGCGCACCGTCAAGCTTTCAACGTGGTCATTGGATTTCAGGCTCCTGTATGTGGCTAGGCTCCCAAATGTCTGACACATGTGGTATCCTCATACTCGGTAGAAGTAACAGAATGTATTCTAGGGTGTAATTCCACATATACCCATGGTTTGTGTGAGCAATATATCATACAAGTGACTAGTGACTGGTATTTTAGCACCTCAAGAAATGTGATGGGCAGTCAGAAAGTAAAAGCTGTGTAAATTCCATTCTCTATACCATAGTTTGTAGATACTATAACTTTCACACATAGCAATCAATATTCACTTACTGGGATTTTTTTTACCAAAAACATGTAGCAGAAAAATAGCACAAAAAAATAAAAAGCGCACAGGTGATCAAATACCACTGAAAGAAAGCTCTATTTGTGTGAAAAAAAGGACGGAAATTTTGTTTGGGTACAGCTATTCTCTTCTTGTAGTAGTTAATAATTAAAATAAACCCCCAGGAACAATTGAGTACTGTCCGTGATACTTTTTTTATTTGCACTAACATACAATTTAGTGGACAAGCTTTCGGGGTATGTCCCCTTCTTCAGGTCTATCTTGTCCTCTAAATTGTATGTTAGTGCAAATAAAAAAAGTATCAGAGACAGTACTCAATTGTTCCTGTCGCAAATGCAACTAATACGGCTACAATCACCTTAAGCAAAAAAAACCCCACAAATTAAAAAAAAAAAAAAATTATACCATTATTGGTATGAGGGGGCAGGTGGGGGGGATAACGCTAAGGGGACAGGGAGGATAACGCTAAGGGGAAGGGGGGCTAACATTAAGGGGGCGGGGGTGATAATGCTAAGGGGGCAGGTGGGGGGGGATAACGCTAAGGGGACGGAGGGGATAATGCTAAGGGGGCGGGGGGGATAACGCTAAGGGGACAGTGGGGGTTAACGCTAAGGGGACAGGGGGGGTTAACGCTAAGGGGGCGGGGAGATAACGCAAAGGGGGCGGGGGGGATAACGCAAAGGGGGCAGGGGGAATAACGCTAAGCGGGCGGGGGGAATAATGCTAAGGGGGCAGGGGGGGGTAATGCTAAGGGGCAGGGGGGATAACGCTTTTATTGTTATTATATTTATTATTGTTATTATTATTTTATTAATATTATATATTTTAAGATATTTTCTGCTCATAGTAGTTAATGATTTAAAAAAAATACAAAAAAATATTGTTATTGTATATTAATATTATTATGATGATATATATATATATATTTATATATATAGTTCTTGAATAATTGTCAAGGTCCTACCTTTCCTCAGGGCTTGTGCTGCTCCATGTGCTGGCATCCATCTTAGGTGTCTGCAAAGCATTGTGGGATCCTTTATGCTTTCAGCCCTCTGCGGCTCCTCCTCCAGGAGGTGTCGGCTTATCACATATAAGTCTGTTGTTTGTAGCTGTCCATTGCATTTGTGTCCTGTCTGTTGCACAGCAGCAAGCTCCTATTTAGTTTCTCATTGCTCTCCTGGATACCGACTCGGCTTTGGCAAGACTCCTTCCTGGCTTCTGAGCCCGGCTCTGGCGACCATCCTTCCTGGCTTCTGACCCCGGCTCTGGCGACCATCCTTCCTGGCTTCTGACCCCGGCTCTGGCGACCATCCTTCCTAGCTTCTGACCCCGGCTCTGGCGACCATCCTTCCTGGCTTCTGACCCCGGCTCTGGCGACCATCCTTCCTGGCTTCTGACCCCGGCTCTGGCGACCATCCTTCCTGGCTTCTGACCCCGGCTCTGGCGACCATCCTTCCTGGCTTCTGACCCCGGCTCTGCGACCATCCTTCCTAGCTTCTGACCCCGGCTCTGGCGACCATCCTTCCTGGCTTCTGACCCCGGCTCTGGCGACCATCCTTCCTAGCTTCTGACCCCGGGTCTGGCGATCATCCTTCCTGGCTTCTGACCCCGGCTCTGGCGACCATCCTTCCTAGTTACTATTCTACCAAGTCATCCGCTGTTGCTGTTGGACTTGCATATACTCTGTCTTGTTTTTGTATAATAAAACCTACCTTTAATTGCACCTCCTTGTGTGTCTGGCTCCTTGCTCCCTGACAATAATATTAATAGTATTATATATTTTAAAATATGTTCTTTATTGTAGTAGTCTAATAGTTTATGCTGAAAAATTATTTTTATTGTTATTACATTTGTTATTATTAATAATATTATATATGTTAAGGTATTTTCTGCTCATAGTAGGTAATGATTTAAAAAAAAAAATACAAAAAAATATTGTTATTGTATATTAATATTATTATGATATATTTTAAGATGTGTTCTGGCTTGAAGTAGTTATAATAGTTTATAATAGTTTATGCTTTTAAAAAAATAAAATAAATATATATATATATTTCTTTGCGGGAATGTCATTCAGCTGCAGCACCGACCTGTTTA